>NC_042978.1:49105869-49273369 GCF_901001165.1 Salmo trutta | reverse complement strand
AAGGGGGAGGTAGTGGAGAGGAAGGGGGAGGTAGTGGAGAGGAAGGGGGAGGTAGTGGAGAGGAAGGGGGAGGTAGTGGAGAGGAAGGGGGAGGAAGGGGGAGGTAGTGGAGAGGAAGGGGGAGGTAGTGGAGAGGAAGGGGGAGGTAGTGGAGAGGAAGGGGGAGGTAGTGGAGAGGAAGGGGGAGGTAGTGGAGAGGAAGGGGGAGGTAGTGGAGAGGAAGGGGGAGGAAGGGGAGGAAGGGGGAGGTAGTGGAGAGGAAGGGGGAGGTAGTGGAGAGGAAGGGGGAGGTAGTGGAGAGGAAGGGGGAGGTAGTGGAGAGGAAGGGGGAGGTAGTGGAGAGGAAGAGGGAGGTAGTGGAGAGGAAGGGGGAGGGTAGTGGAGAGGAAGGGGGAGGTAGTGGAGAGGAAGGGGGAGGTAGTGGAGAGGAAGAGGGAGGTAGTGGAGAGGAAGGGGGAGGTAGTGGAGAGGAAGGGGGAGGTAGTGGAGAGGAAGGGGGTGCCAGAGGCGCGAGAGGAGAGCTGTAAATCCACCCAGAGTCCAGGGTCATGTGAATAATTAGTTCCACCATAGCAGAATGTTTTGCAACAGAAAATAAAAATACTTCCCTATTGGAAAAATTCAGTTTGGTCCCTCCCCATTTTGGCCCCCTTGATTCCGTATAGTTCCTAGTGAATATGACCCAGAGTCCCTTCCAGAAACACAGGAGAAGGAGGGGATCCTTATGGCCAGCCATCTAGGGAGGGTCTGCCTTTCTCTTTTCTATTTCCTTGCTAGAAACAGAGGATATGAAGTCTAACTGATAGGAATGACAAGGCTGTGGGAACCAACCACAGAATAGGATCCCTATGGGTGGGAACCAGACAGAGGAATGACAGAGGGAGATAGAATTGTTTCTTAACACATCCCAAGAATATTCAAAGTGAATAACCCATCCAGGTGTGTCAATTGGGTATGGCGTTATGGCTGTCGCCATACCCTAGATCAACTCCAACCATTTAAAATAGGCTACTAAAATCATTCACAACACTGAACTATGACTGAGAGCACGACTCCAACACCATCATTAAATTTGCCGATGACACAACAGTGGTAGGCCTGATCACTCGACAACGACGAGACAGCCGATAGGGAGGAGGTCAGAGACCTGGCCATGTGGTGCCAGGACAACAACCTCCCCCTCAACGTGATCAAGACTAAGGAGATGATTGTGGACTACAGGAAAAGGAGGACCGAGCAGGCCCCCATTCTCATCGACGGGGCTGCAGTGGAGCAGGATGAGAGCTTCAAGTTCCTCGGAGTCCACATCACCAACAAACTAACATGGTCCAAACATACCAAGACAGTTGTGAAGAGGGCACGACAAAACCTATTCCCCCTCAGGAGACTGAAAAGATTTGTCATGGGTCCTCAGATCCTCAAAAGGTTCTACAGCTGCACCCTCGAGAGCATCCTGACTGGTTGCATCACTACCTGGCATGGCAACTGCTCTGCCACTACAGAGGGTTGTGCGTACGGCCCAGCACATCACCGGGGCCAAGCTTCCTGCCATCCACTACATCTATACCAGGTGGTGTCAGAGGAAGGCCCTAAAAATTGTCAAAGACTCCAGCCACCCTAGTCATAGACTGTTCTCTCTACTACCGCACGGCAAGCGGTACTGGAGCGCCAAGTCTAGGTCCAAGAGGCTTCTAAACAGCTTCTACCCCCAAGCCATTAGACTCCTGAACATCTAATCAAATGGCTACCCAGACTATTTGCATTGTCCCCCCCCCCCTTCCACACCACTGCCACTCTCTGTTGTCATCTATGCATAGTCACTTTAATAACTCTACCTACATGTACATACTACCTCAACTAACCGGTGCCCCCGCACATTGACTCTGTACCGGTACCCCCTGTATATAGCCTCCACATTGACTCTGTACCGGTACCCCCTGTATATAGCCTCCACATTGACTCTGTACCGGTACCCCCTGTATATAGCCTCCACATTGACTCTGTACCGGTACCCCCTGTATATAGCCTCCACATTGACTCTGTACCGGTACCCCCTGTATATAGCCTCCACATTGACTCTGTACTGGTACCCCCTGTATATAGCCTCCACATTGACTCTGTACCGGTACCCCCTGTATATATTGTTATTTTACTGCTGCTCTTAAATTACTTGTTGCTTTTATCTCTTATTCTTATCTGTATTTTTTGAAATTGCATTGTTGGTTAGGGTCTCGTAAAGTAAGCATTTCACTGTTGTATTCGGAGTATGTGACTAATAAAATGTGATTTGATTTGATATCCAGGCAGCTGCACTGAACAGCCCAATTTTTCTCTCAAAACAGCTGCACTGAACAGAGCGACTTTTCTCTCAAAACAGCTGCACTGAACAGAGCGACTTTTCTCTCAAAACAGCTGCACTGAACAGAGCGACTTTTCTCTCAAAACAGCTGCGGAGGTGGAAGATGGCTGTAATAGATGACTAGGCAACTGCGATTATCTCGTACAGTTTTGCTGAGTGCTGCCTTGCTGTTTGCTTATGGCGGTGTGTACATTTACATTTACGTCATTTAGCAGACGCTCTTATCCAGAGTGACTTACATAACTTTGATAATGACAAACGTCCCTCGGCATACAGTATAACCTGTATAATAAAGATGCATTATTGGAGATGGACCAGAGTGACTCAAGCATCAAATCTAAAGGGGAAATGAAATGGTTGGAATTTGTTTCACACTGATCGTCTGAGTTTTTAGTTAGGGGAATAAAAAACTGACGTTGAACTAAGGATTTTCCACATTTCCTGCTTATTTCAAATCAAATCAAATGTATTTATATAGCCCTTCTTACATCAGCTGATATCTCAAAGTGCTGTACAGAAACCCAGCCTAAAACCCCAAACAGCAAGCAATGCAGGTGTACAAGATTCCTTGTAATTCAAGGAATCTTCCAAATAGGATTTCTGGAAAACTGTGGAATTTTGTAATTCCACCAGGAGAAAGGAGATGAGGCCATCTCTCCATGGTCACCAGGGGAAAGGAGATGAGGCCATCTCTCCATGGTCACCAGGGGAAAGGAGATGAGGCCATCTCTCCATGGTCACCAGGGGAAAGGAGATGAGGCCACCTCTCCATGGTCACCAGGGGAAAGGAGATGAGGCCATATCTCCATGGTCACCAGGGGAAAGGAGATGAGGCCATCTCTCCATAGTCACCAGGGGAAAGGAGATGAGACCATCTCTCCATGGTCACCAGGAGAAAAGAGATGAGGCCATCTCTCCATAGTCACCAGGGGAAAGGAGATGAGGCCATCTCTCCATCTGGAAGGATGAGGCCATCTCTCCATGGTCACCAGGGGAAAGGAGATGAGGCCATCTCTCCATGGTCACCAGGGGAAAGGAGATGAGGCCATCTCTCCATGGTCACCAGGGAGAAAGGAGATGAGGCCACCTCTCCATGGTCACCAGGAGAAAGGAGATGAGGCCATCTCTCCATGGTCACCAGGAGAAAGGAGATGAGGCCATCTCTCCATGGTCACCAGGGAAAGGAGATGAGGCCATCTCTCCATGGTCACCAGGAGAAAGGAGATGAGGCCATCTCTCCATGGTCACCAGGGGAAAGGAGATGAGGCCATCTCTCCATGGTCACCAGGGGAAAGGAGATGAGGCCATCTCTCCATGGTCACCAGGGGAAAGGAGATGAGGCCATCTCTCCATGGTCACCAGGGGAAAGGAGATGAGGCCATCTCTCCATGGTCACCAGGGGAAAGGAGATGAGGCCATCTCTCCATGGTCACCAGGGGAAAGGAGATGAGGCCATCTCTCCATGGTCACCAGGAGAAAGGAGATGAGGCCATCTCTCCATGGTCACCAGGGGAAAGGAGATGAGGCCATCTCTCCATGGTCACCAGGAGAAAGGAGATGAGGCCACCTCTCCATGGTCACCAGGGGAAAGGAGATGAGGCCATCTCTCCATGGTCACCAGGAGAAAGGAGATGAGGCCACCTCTCCATGGTCACCAGGGGAAAGGAGATGAGGCCATCTCTCCATGGTCACCAGGGGAAAGGAGATGAGGCCACCTCTCCATGGTCACCAGGGGAAAGGAGATGAGGCCATCTCTCCATGGTCACCAGGAGAAAGGAGATGAGGCCATCTCTCCATGGTCACCAGGAGAAAGGAGATGAGGCCACCTCTCCATGGTCACCAGGGGAAAGGAGATGAGGCCACCTCTCCATGGTCACCAGGAGAAAGGAGATGAGGCCACCTCTCCATGGTCACCAGTGGAAAGGAGATGAGGCCATCTCTCCATGGTCACCAGCAGAAAGGAGATGAGGCCACCTCTCCATGGTCACCAGGGGAAAGGAGATGAGGCCATCTCTCCATAGTCACCAGGGGAAAGGAGATGAGGCCATCTCTCCATGGTCACCAGGGGAAAGGAGATGAGGCCATCTCTCCATGGTCACCAGGGGAAAGGAGATGAGGCCATCTCTCCATGGTCACCAGGGGAAAGGAGATGAGGCCACCTCTCCATGGTCACCAGGGGAAAGGAGATGAGGCCATATCTCCATGGTCACCAGGGGAAAGGAGATGAGGCCATCTCTCCATAGTCACCAGGGGAAAGGAGATGAGACCATCTCTCCATGGTCACCAGGAGAAAAGAGATGAGGCCATCTCTCCATAGTCACCAGGGGAAAGGAGATGAGGCCATCTCTCCATGGTCACCAGGGGAAAGGAGATGAGGCCATCTCTCCATGGTCACCAGGGGAAAGGAGATGAGGCCATCTCTCCATGGTCACCAGGGGAAAGGAGATGAGGCCACCTCTCCATGGTCACCAGGAGAAAGGAGATGAGGCCATCTCTCCATGGTCACCAGGAGAAAGGAGATGAGGCCATCTCTCCATGGTCACCAGGGGAAAGGAGATGAGGCCATCTCTCCATGGTCACCAGGAGAAAGGAGATGAGGCCATCTCTCCATGGTCACCAGGGGAAAGGAGATGAGGCCATCTCTCCATGGTCACCAGGGGAAAGGAGATGAGGCCATCTCTCCATGGTCACCAGGGGAAAGGAGATGAGGCCATCTCTCCATGGTCACCAGGGGAAAGGAGATGAGGCCATCTCTCCATGGTCACCAGGGGAAAGGAGATGAGGCCATCTCTCCATGGTCACCAGGGGAAAGGAGATGAGGCCATCTCTCCATGGTCACCAGGAGAAAGGAGATGAGGCCATCTCTCCATGGTCACCAGGGGAAAGGAGATGAGGCCATCTCTCCATGGTCACCAGGAGAAAGGAGATGAGGCCACCTCTCCATGGTCACCAGGGGAAAGGAGATGAGGCCATCTCTCCATGGTCACCAGGAGAAAGGAGATGAGGCCATCTCTCCATGGTCACCAGGGGAAAGGAGATGAGGCCATCTCTCCATGGTCACCAGGGGAAAGGAGATGAGGCCATCTCTCCATGGTCACCAGGGGAAAGGAGATGAGGCCATCTCTCCATGGTCACCAGGAGAAAGGAGATGAGGCCATCTCTCCATGGTCACCAGGAGAAAGGAGATGAGGCCACCTCTCCATGGTCACCAGGGGAAAGGAGATGAGGCCACCTCTCCATGGTCACCAGGAGAAAGGAGATGAGGCCACCTCTCCATGGTCACCAGTGGAAAGGAGATGAGGCCATCTCTCCATGGTCACCAGCAGAAAGGAGATGAGGCCACCTCTCCATGGTCACCAGGGGAAAGGAGATGAGGCCATCTCTCCATAGTCACCAGGGGAAAGGAGATGAGGCCATCTCTCCATGGTCACCAGGGGAAAGGAGATTACTTTTCTAAAACAATTATTTAAAAAAATCAGAAAATGAAAATGCTATAATGAACCAAACATTCTGTAATGATGGTTGTTTACTAGATAAAAAAGTGAGATTTGATGTCTTCAGTGTTAAGTGTAAAACTAACAATGACTCCATAATCCATGCTTCCTGGACAAAAGTCCAAAAGTTGTGGGCAGAGCTAGAAAGTTGTCTGTCAGAACTATTACAATGTAAATGTACTTTAAAACCCTTCTGTTTGCATATTTCAAGACATGGCTTATGGGGGTGTAGTGAGATACCCAATGGACTGGACGAATCTCTTCTCATCACTCATCTTGAAAACACGTATACTAAAAACGAGGAAATCAATCATTCCACCAAAATCTAATGATTCCTAGCATGGGGGACCGAGAAAAACACATACAATTTAAGGTCAAGTGTCAAACAATAAAGCGGGCACTAGAGATGGAGGTGTGACCAGGTACTAGGGATGGAGGTGTGACCAGGTACTAGAGATGGGGGTGTGACCAGGTACTAGGGATGGAGGTGTGACCAGGTACTAGGGATGGAGGTGTGACCAGGTACTAGGGATGGAGGTGTGACCAGGTACTAGGGATGGAGGTGTGACCAGGTACTAGGGATGGAGGTGTGACCAGGTACTAGGGATGGAGGTGTGACCAGGTACTAGGGATGGAGGTGTGACCAGGTACTAGGGATGGAGGTGTGACCAGGTACTAGGGATGGAGATGTGACCAGGTACTAGGGATGGAGGTGTGACCAGGTACTAGAGATGGAGGTGTGACCAGGTACTAGAGATGGAGGTGTGACCAGGTACTAGGGATGGAGGTGTGACCAGGTACTGGGGATGGAGGTGTGACCAGGTACTAGAGATGGAGGTGTGACCAGGTACTAGGGATGGAGGTGTGACCAGGTACTGGGGATGGAGGTGTGACCAGGTACTAGGGATGGAGGTGTGACCAGGTACTAGGGATGGAGGTGTGACCAGGTACTAGGGATGGAGGTGTGACCAGGTACTAGGGATGGAGGTGTGACCAGGTACTGGGGATGGAGGTGTGACCAGGTACTAGGGATGAAGGTGTGACCAGGTACTAGGGATGGAGGTGTGACCAGGTACTAGGGATGGAGGTGTGACCAGGTACTGGGGATGGAGGTGTGACCAGGTACTAGGGATGGAGGTGTGACCAGGTACTAGGGATGGAGGTGTGACCAGGTACTAGGGATGGAGGTGTGACCAGGTACTAGGGATAGAGGTGTGACCAGGTACTAGAGATGGAGGTGTGACCAGGTACTAGGGATGGAGGTGTGACCAGGTACTAGGGATGGAGGTGTGACCAGGTACTAGGGATGGAGGTGTGACCAGGTACTAGGGATGGAGATGTGACCAGGTACTAGGGATGGAGGTGTGACCAGGTACTAGAGATGGAGGTGTGACCAGGTACTAGAGATGGAGGTGTGACCAGGTACTAGGGATGGAGGTGTGACCAGGTACTGGGGATGGAGGTGTGACCAGGTACTAGAGATGGAGGTGTGACCAGGTACTAGGGATGGAGGTGTGACCAGGTACTGGGGATGGAGGTGTGACCAGGTACTAGGGATGGAGGTGTGACCAGGTACTAGGGATGGAGGTGTGACCAGGTACTAGGGATAGAGGTGTGACCAGGTACTAGGGATGGAGGTGTGACCAGGTACTAGGGATGGAGGTGTGACCAGGTACTAGGGATGGAGGTGTGACCAGGTACTAGAGATGGAGGTGTGACCAGGTACTAGGGATGGAGGTGTGACCAGGTACTAGGGATGGAGGTGTGACCAGGTACTAGGAATGGAGGTGTGACCAGGTACTAGGGATGGAGGTATGACCAGGTACTAAGGATGGAGGTGTGACCAGGTACTAGAGATGGAGGTGTGACCAGGTACTAGAGATGGAGGTGTGACCAGGTACTAGGGATGGAGGTGTGACCAGGTACTAGGGATGGAGGTGTGACCAGGTACTAGAGATGGAGGTGTGACCAGGTACTAGGGATGGAGGTGTGACCAGGTACTAGGGATGGAGGTGTGACCAGGTACTAGGGATGGAGGTGTGACCAGGTACTAGGGATGGAGGTGTGACCAGGTACTAGGGATGAAGGTGTGACCAGGTACTAGGGATGGAGGTGTGACCAGGTACTAGGGATGGAGGTGTGACCAGGTACTAGGGATGGAGGTGTGACCAGGTACTAGAGATGGAGGTGTGACCAGGTACTAGGGATAGAGGTGTGACCAGGTACTAGGGATGGAGGTGTGACCAGGTACTAGGGATGGAGATGTGACCAGGTACTAGGGATGGAGGTGTGACCAGGTACTAGAGATGGAGGTGTGACCAGGTACTAGGGATGGAGGTGTGACCAGGTACTAGGGATGAAGGTGTGACCAGGTACTAGGGATGGAGGTGTGACCAGGTACTAGGGATGGAGGTGTGACCAGGTACTAGGGATGGAGGTGTGACCAGGTACTAGAGATGGAGGTGTGACCAGGTACTAGGGATAGAGGTGTGACCAGGTACTAGGGATGGAGGTGTGACCAGGTACTAGGGATGGAGGTGTGACCAGGTACTAGAGATGGAGGTGTGACCAGGTACTAGGGATAGAGGTGTGACCAGGTACTAGGATGGAGGTGTGACCAGGTACTAGGGATGGAGGTGTGACCAGGTACTAGGGATGGAGGTGTGACCAGGTACTAGGGATGGAGGTATGACCAGGTACTATGGATGGAGGTGTGACCAGGTACTAGGGATGGAGGTGTGACCAGGTACTAGGGATAGAGGTGTGAGCATGCTGGTCTGGGCAGATGAGGTGTAGTCCTTGTTTGTGTGCGTCTCTAAATGATTGTTCCTATGTGTGTATTTGTAACTGGTTTGGATATTCCCAGGATTCAGAGAGGGATAGAGTGAGGATAGAGTGAGGATTGTTGGTTTACATTCTTTCTGCAGCATTGACATAAACAGCAGTTAATGTTTTGATTATTAACTTCTTTCGATAGAAATATGTCAGAAGAGACGCACTTCCTCATGTCCACTTTCAGAAAAGACAACATTACACTCAGCTTGGCTCGCACTGAAGAATGTGATTGGCTACTATGGCCTGTGGTAAAACTGAATGGGGTCAGCTGCTATGGCTTGTGTTAACACTGTGTAATGGGGTCAGTTACTATGGCCTGTGTTAACACTGTGTAATGGGGTCAGCTACTATGGCCTGTGTTAACACTGTGTAATGGGGTCAGTTACTATGGCCTGTGTTAACACTGTGTAATGGGGTCAGCTACTATGGCCTGTGTTAACACTGTGTAATGGGGTCAGCAGCTATGGCCTGTGTTAACACTGTGTAATGGGGTCAGCAGCTATGGCCTGTGTTAACACTGTGTAATGGGGTCAGCAGCTATGGCCTGTGTTAACACTGTGTAATGGGGTCAGCAGCTATGGCCTGTGTTAACACTGTGTAATGGGGTCAGCAGCTATGGCCTGTGTTAACACTGTGTAATGGGGTCAGCAGCTATGGCCTGTGTTAACACTGTGTAATGGGGTCAGCAGCTATGGCCTGTGTTAACACTGTGTAATGGGGTCAGCAGCTATGGCCTGTGTTAACACTGTGTAATGGGGTCAGCAGCTATGGCCTGTGTTAACACTGTGTAATGGGGTCAGCAGCTATGGCCTGTGTTAACACTGTGTAATGGGGTCAGCAGCTATGGCCTGTGTTAACACTGTGTAATGGGGTCAGCAGCTATGGCCTGTGTTAACACTGTGTAATGGGGTCAGTTACTATGGCCTGTGTTAACACTGTGTAATGGGGTCAGCAGCTATGGCCTGTGTTAACACTGTGTAATGGGGTCAGCAGCTATGGCCTGTGTTAACACTGTGTAATGGGGTCAGCAGCTATGGCCTGTGTTAACACTGTGTAATGGGGTCAGCAGCTATGGCCTGTGTTAAGACATGACTCTGCCGTTATGCTGTAGAATGTGTGAATTGTGTCTCTTGTATAATACACTCTATACATTAGTTTATACTGGATTAAACGTACATATTTTGTTAACTGTAATTTCGTTTCGCTCCAACTTCCACTCTATCCTGTGCCAACATCAGTTCTTTTTTCAAGTCTTGGTTCAAATAGTTTAGATTTTTTAACATGTTGACCAATCAGATATGACACAAGGCTGCCTTGCATGCCAACTTCCTGATTCTACGGAAAGATGCTCTAGGGTCCAATGACGGTGTAGGGTGAAGTTACCCCTTAGACTCTGATCTTGGGTCAGTTTATAATATTTCTCACTAATGGTAAAGGTCAGGATTGTAGAAGGAGAAACTGATCCTAGATCTGTACCTAAGAGGAAACTTCACCCAAGCTTCTATGACCAGATCCTGTTTCTACGTAACCCCATGTATCAATATATTTCAATACAGCATCGTGTTTCGGATGGCAGTGTTACAAACCGGGGATCAAACCTGGGTATTTCTTCACTCCTCAAGACTGTGTTAGTCCGCTGAGCTAAAACCCAGACATTCGTTTTGGAAACTAAAACAAGTCTTCAGACTGTAAACAAGGATCTAATGAAGTAGTGCATTTGTAATTAGTCAACTCACAACACACTGGCCAGAGGTCAGTAAACGTCTCTATGCTATTACATAAGAGTTGGGAGGGCAATGGGATGCATTCCAAAGTGCACCCTATTCCCTATACAATGCACTACCTTTATATTAAAACTAGTCCCCTATGGGGCCCTGGTCTAAAGTAGTGCACTATATAGGGAATAGGGTGCCATAGAGCTCTGGTCTAAAGTAGTGCACTATATAGGGAATAGGGTGCCATAGAGCTCTGGTCTAAAGTAGTGCACTATATAGGGAATAGGTTGCCATAGGGTCCTGGTCTAAAGTAGTGCACTATATAGGGAATAGGGTGCCATTTGGGATGCACACCGGGGAGTGTAGGTTTCACTAAGGGTGTGGGCGGTGACGATGGGGTCGACTCTAAACTAATTAGGGACGAGGTTGCTTATGGCCTCTCTCATTAGCGATGGATGAAGTTCCGTACCAGAGGTCAGAGGTTAGAGGTCAGGGGTCAGACTGCTGGTCAACGTGATGACCTCACCCTGGTCAACAATCAATATACAGTACCAGTCAAAAGTGTCCTACCGGCCTGTGTCTTTCTGTCTGGCATCATTCCACCAATCCCCCCCCCCTCGCCCCTCTCCGGCCCTGCACACACAGGCCGATAAGAACGCACCTCTCTGTCTGGCATCATTCCACCAATCCCCCCCCCTCGCCCCTCTCCGGCCCTGCACACACAGGCCGATAAGAACGCACCTCTCTGTCTGGCATCATTCCACCAATCCCCCCCCTCGCCCCTCTCTGGCCCTGCACACACAGGCCGATAAGAACGCGCCTCTCTGTCTGGCATCATTCCACCAATCCCCCCCCTCGCCCCTCTCCGGCCCTGCACACACAGGCCGATAAGAACGCGCCTCTCTGTCTGGCATCATTCCACCAATCCCCCCCTCGCCCCTCTCCGGCCCTGCACACACAGGCCGATAAGAACGCGCCTCTCTGTCTGGCATCATTCCACCAATCCCCCCCCTCGCCCCTCTCCGGCCCTGCACACACAGGCCGATAAGAACGCGCCTCTCTGTCTGGCATCATTCCACCAATCCCCCCCCTCGCCCCTCTGCACACACAGGCCGATAAGAACGCGCCTCTCTGTCTCTGCAGCATTCCAAACATCCTGTGGTGGGGGTCTGGAGGACCAGAAGAGCACAAGGCTGCCCCCTACCCCCCCCCCCCCCCCCCCCCCCCCCCCCCCCCCCCCCCCACCTTTTGACCCCCACGCCCTCAGCCCCGTGAACAATGAGACCTTCCCGTCAGACATAGGGACAGAGAGCAGGACAGGGGGACAGAGGGATGGAGTTGGAAGTGGGACACGGAGAGAGGCACGGCAGGCATGCTCTCTCTCTCTCTGTCTCTCTCTCTCCGTCTCCGTCTCTCGCCATCTCTCTCTCTCTCTCTCTCTCTCTCTCTCTCTCTCTCCGTCTCCGTCTCTCGCCATCTCTCGCTCTCTCTCTCTCTCTCTCTCTCTCTCTCCGTGTCCGTCTCTCGCCATCTCTCGCTCTCTCTCTCTCTCTCTCTCTCTCTCTCTCTCTCTCCGTGTCCGTCTCTCGCCATCTCTCTCTCTCTCTCTCTCTCTCTCTCTCTCTCTCTCCGTCTCTCGCCATCTCTCGCTCTCTCTCTCTCTCTCTCTCTCTCTCTCTCTCTCTCTCTCTCTCTCTCCGTGTCGTCTCTCGCCATCTCTCTCTCTCTCTCTCTCTCTCTCTCTCTCTCTCTCTCTCTCTCTCTCTCTCTCTCTCTCTCTCTCTCTCTTAGAAGCCCCGCCAGGGAATGTGTGATAAAGAATGCATGCAGGAAGCAACAATCGTGGGAAAGTAACTCCTCTGATTTCATCAAGGAATTTCAGCCATCATATCTCATGGAGGTGGAATAAGTCAGGATAGGTGGAGGGGCTTGTGTGTCATGTATCAGGGGTATTGTTATGTTATTACATACTGTACAGAAAAGCAGCTATGGTCACTGAGAACTGTTTTAAGTACGACTTTTCCCTTCCCACAACAACACTGTTTTAAGTAGGAATATCCCTTCCCACGACAACACTGTTTTAAGTAGGAATATCCCTTCCCACGACAACACTGTTTTAAGTAGGAATATCCCTTCCCACGACAACACTGTTTTAAGTAGGAATATCCCTTCCCACGACAACACTGTTTTAAGTAGGAATATCCCTTCCCATGACAACACTGTTTTAAGTAGGAATATCCCTTCCCACGACAACAGCAGTAGCTGAAACCTCTCAATACTAAAACTAGAGATAAAGAAAGAAGGGATACGCTGAGAGATTGTGCTGTTGATATTTTGCACAATTATTGGCAAAGGATCTGATCCGATTGGTCAAAATATCTGAATTGGGTTGCCTGTGTAAACGTAGCAAGAGCTGTTGTAGTTTGCCAGGGATTCCTGGGGCAGCAGATAGCCTAGTGATTAGAGCTATGGGCCTGCCTTGTTCAGTAACCAAAAGGTTCCTAGATCGAATCCCCGAGCTGACAAGGTAAAAAATCTGTCGTTCTGCCTCCTGAACAAGGCAGTTAACCCACTGTTCCTAGGCTGTCATTGTAAAATAAAAATGTGTTCTTAACTGACTTGCCTAGTTAAATAAAACAATTCCAGAGATTTGGAAGGGAGCATTTTGAAAGCACCTCTTCTTTTTTCCCAGATTCATTAGGGGATTTACCTAATATTGTTTTACAGTATCTTTATGGCAGTATTTCCAAGTTGTATCGGTCTTCAGAAGACTTTGGAGTGGAACATATCTTAGCCAGAGGGGTCATTTCCTTGGCCTTGTTTTCTCAAATGACTACCTCGCCTGGTTCACCAACTATTTCTCAGATAGAGTATAGTGTGTCAAATCGGATGGCCTGTTGTCCGGACCTCTGGCAGTCTCTATGGGGGTGCCACATTGTTCAATTCTCGGGCCGACTCTTTTCTCTGTATATATCAATGATGTCGCTCTTGCTGCTGGTGATTCTCTGATCCACCTCTACGCAGATGACGCCATTCTGTATACATCTGGCCCTTCTTTGGACACTGTGCTAACAAACCGCTGCCCGCACCCGCCCGCCCGTCCAGCATCACTACTCTGGACGGTTCTAACTTAGAATATGTGGACAACTACAAATACCTTGGTGTCTGGTTAGACTGTAAACTCTCCTTCCAGACTCACAGTAAGCATCTCCAATCCAAAATTAAATCTAGAATCGGCTTCCTATTTAGCAACAAAGCCTCCTTCACTCATGCTGCCAAACATACCCTCGTAAATCTGACTATCCTACTGATCCTTGACTTCGGCGATGTCATTTACAAAATAGTCTCCAACACTCTACTCAGCAAACTGGATGCAGTCTATCACAGTGCCATCTGTTTTGTTACCAAAGCCCCTTATACTACCCACTGCTGCGACCTGTATGCTCTCGTCGGCTGGCCCTTGATACATATTTGTCGGCAAACCCACTGACTCCAGGTCATCTATAAAGTCTTTGCTAGGAAAAGCCCAGCCTTATCTCAGCTCACTGGTCACGATAACAACACCCACCCGTAGCACGCGCTCCAGCAGGTATATCTTACTGGTCATCCCCAATGCCAACACCTTCTTTGGTCGCCTTTCCTTCCAGTTCTCTGCTGCCAATGACTGGAACGAAATACAAAAATCACTGAAGCTGGAGACTTATATCTCCCTCACTAACTTTAAGCATCAGCTGTCAGAGCAGCTTACCGATCACTGCATCTGTGTACAGCCCATCTCTAAATAGCTCATCCAACTACCTCATCCCCATATTGTTATTTATCTTCTTGCTCTTTTGCACCCCAATATCTCTACTTGCACATCATCATCTGCACATCTATCACTCCAGTGTTAATGCTAAATTGTAATTATTTCGCCACTATGGCCTATTTATTGCCTTGTGTTATTGACTGTACGTTTGTTTATGTGTAACTCTGTGTTGTTTGTGTCGCACTGCTTTGCTTTATCTTGGCCGGGTCGCAGTTGTAAATGAGAACTTGTTCTCAACTGGCCCACCTGGTTAAATAAAGGACTTGTTCTCAACTGGCCTACCTGGTTAAATAAAGGACTTGTTCTCAACTGGCCTACCTGGTTAAATAAAGGACTTGTTCTCAACTGGCCTACCTGGTTAAATAAAGGACTTGTTCTCAACTGGCCTACCTGGTTAAATAAAGGACTTGTTCTCAACTGGCCTACCTGGTTAAATAAAGGACTTGTTCTCAACTGGCCTACCTGGTTAAATAAAGGACTTGTTCTCAACTGGCCTACCTGGTTAAATAAAGGACTTGTTCTCAACTGGCCTACCTGGTTAAATAAAGGACTTGTTCTCAACTGGCCTACCTGGTTAAATAAAGGACTTGTTCTCAACTGGCCTACCTGGTTAAATAAAGGTGACATAAAAAAATGAAATAAATAAATAAATAAAATGCCATTCATACGTAAACTATCTATCTTGACTCTGACTAACCACATGACTGGCTATGATCTGGAAGATTAGGAGAATTACTCTTGTTTTACATACCACAGATTTTTCTCTCTCTCTCTCTACCTCTCTCTCTACCTCTCTACCTCTCTCTATATATACCTCTCTCTCTCTCTCTCTCTCTCTCTCTCTCTCTCTCTCTCTCTCTCTCTCTCTCTCTCTCTCTCTCTCTCTCTCTCTCTCTCTCTCTCTCTCTCTCTCTCTCTCTCTCTCTCTCTCTCTCTCTCTCTCTCTCTCTCTCTCTCTCTCTCTCTCTCTCTCTCTCTCTCTCTCTCTCTCTCTCTCTCTCTCTCTCTCTCTCTCTCTCTCTCTCTCTCTCTCTCTCTCTCTCTCTCAGCATGAGTGGTTTGGTTATGTATACGTTTATCAAGTCTTCAGTAAACTCAGCTGATCCACTACATACAGAGCCCAAGTCGGTTACCCAAGTAGGTTACACAAGTAGGTGTCTAGTTAGGCAAAGTATTTGTACATTGTGTTTAAGAGCCACCACTGGCAGGGGGGGGAATTCCAACACAATGACAAAAGTGAATGCGTGAGTCTTCACAATGCATCTTAGATAATCTAAAGTGGAACCAACATGTGCACGACAACACTTGCTTTCTTAGACACAGAAGACAGATAGAAAGTTTTGTTCTTGGGCAGGCGAGCCTTTGTCAATGTTGGAGTTCATATACACTGCACAGAGGAAGGTAGGCAACACATGCTTTGATCAAGGTCAAGGGTCGTCTACCCTACGCTGGTTCAGAGCTGTGAGAGTGTTTTACCTGAATCCATCTCATCCTAACTGAGAGAAAAGTACTCAATAGAAATATGTTCCACAGACCAGTGATGTCCGGAAACTAAGTCCTCCCAATCTCAGCTATGACTGAGGGCAGCGATCCAAAAACAGCTATTGCATGGAGAGTAAAATCATGCTGCCTGCAATAACATTTACCAGGTCTGTACTTTATGGGCCGTATATTTTAGACTTGATATAAGTTGATTTAACATAAAAAATGCTGACCTAAATTTATGTTTTATTTATTTAAAAGGTGAACTGCACTCACTTATTCCGCTTGTGTGATTCCGGTGCTCATTAAGAAATACAGCGGCCATTACTGAAGCCCAAACGATAGTCTTCTTAGGGGTGTGGTTTAATGTGGGTGTGGTTTAATGTGGGTGTGGTTGAATGTGGGTGTGGTTGAATGTGGGTGTGGTTTAATGTGGGTGTGGTTTAATGTGGGTGTGTCTTCGGGCGTTCAATCACACCAAACAAACAGAGGGCAATGGTGAGTAATTTAGTGACAGCAGAGAGGTAAGCTAGACTAGCTTTGCGTTGGAGAGAAGTCTCTCCTCCTGACTGTTCTGATAATTCAGTTCTATGTGTAGTAAGGTAAAACTATTTTTGGAAAATATATTCTGATAAAATTCTAAATAAATTAGATTTAATTACCACTAAAAGTCCATGGGGGAAAAAAACAACAACGGAATGACAAACTAAATCAATATGTATAGCAGCCTAGAAGTACATGATGTATTCTTCCCTGTCTTCTCACTGGTGGGGGAGAGAACGACGAACAACACTAGGCTACATGTGTGCACTGCAGAGACCCGTTGGAGGCTTTGACCGCTTAGGCCAATAAGAACGTTGATTTAAAAAAAAAGAAGAGGGGGGTTTAGTCACGTGAACCTTATCAACACACCAATGAGATCTAGGATCCAAATTCACTGTGTGTCTGCCTTGATGTTCACAAAGCTCCTGCGCAATGGAACCCAGAACGATATGTGACCACTTGGTTACGGTGACACCGTTCTGCCCGAGGACACCCAAACCAGAGAGGTCACTGCAAAGCCCAAGAGCCTGACCCTCTCTGGAAGTTGCTGCTAGGGATATTTAGACTGTATTGAGATGCCCGTTCTAGCTTGATATGTCATGGTGTGCAATTAAAAAGGCGAATTGGGCCAAGGTTAAAGGTTATAATTCATTTCGGTTCTAGTTTATTGAGATGCATGAATACACCAACACCAAAAGATAGATTTTATGTCTGTTTTAAAAACGAATTTCCTGCAATTCTACTTAGTAATGATTTATTTTCACTACTTGGTAAATTGACTTGATAGCATGTTTAATCTATGCAAATAAATTCTACGAATTGATAGTTCACCTCTGTTTATTTTATTATATAAATAGGGTAGACCTATATTCTAACCATGGGTTAAAGCTAATCAAATCTAAGTCTATTTAAGTCTATTTAAGTTGACTTAAGTCCATCTTTTATTTACTTAAGTCTGTTTTAAGTCTACTTATCTCAAGTCTGAATTGGGCCCTAAATAAGTACATTTTAGCAACTGGTGCAAGTTGGGAGCAGTCATATGAACGGGATAAACAACAATTAGAAATAATTCAAACATAAGAATACGAACATAAAATAAATCAAATTTCAAATCAATCAAATGTATTTATAAAGCCATTTTTACATTAGCAGATGTCACAAAATGTTATACAGAAACCCAGCATAAAACCCCAAACAGCAAGCAAATGCAGATGTAGAAGCGCAGTGGCTAGGAAAAACTCCCTAGAAAAGCATAAATGTAGGAAGAAACCTAGAGAGGAACCAGGCTATGAGGGGTGGCCAGTCCTCTTCTGGTTATGCCGGGTGGAGATTATAAGAGTACATGGCCAAGATGTTCAAATGTTCATAAATGACCAGCAGGGTCAAATAATAATCACAGTGGTTTTAAAGGGTGCAACAGGTGCAACCTCAGGAGTAAATGTCAGTTGGCTTTTCATACACGAGCATTCAGAAGTCGAGACAACAGGTGAGAGAGCTAGAGGGTAAAAAACAGCAGGTCCGGGACAAGGTAGCACGTCCGGTGAACAGGTCAGGGTTCCATAGCCACAGGCAGAACAGTTGAAACTGGAGCAGCAGCACGACCAGGTGGACTGGGGATAGCAAGGAGTCATCATGCCAGGTAGTTTGAGGCATGGTCCTAGGGCTCAGGTCCTCCGTGAGGGGAGGGAGAGAGAATTAGAGGGAGCATACCTAAATTCACACAGGACACCAGATAAGACAGGAGAATTACACCAGATATAACAGACTGACCCTAGCCCCCCGACACATAGACTATTGCAGCATAGATACTGGAGGCTGAGACAGGGGGGGTCAGGGGACACTGTGGCCCCGTCCGATGATACTACCGGATAGGGCCAACCAAGAAGGCTATAACCCCACCCACTTTGCTAAAGCACAGCCCATCAACTTACAAGGCTGAGTATAGCCCACAAACCCGCACAAGCCCGAGGGGGTGCAAAACCAGACAAGAAGTTCACGTCTGTGACTCAACCCACACAAGTGACACACCCCTCTTAGGGACGGCATGGAAGAGCACCAGTAAACCAGTGACTCAGCCCCTGTAATAGGGTTAGAGGCAGAGAATCCCAGTGAAGAGAGGGGTGCCTGCCAGGCAGAGACAGCAAGGGCGGTTTGTCGCTCCAGTGCCTTGCCGTTCACCTTCGCACCCCTTGGCCAGACTACACTCAATCATAGGACCTACTGAAGAGATGAGTCTTCAATAAAGACTTAAAAGTTTGAGACGGAGTCTGCGTCTCTCACATGGGTAGGCAGACCATTCCATAAAAATGGAGCTCCATAGGAGAAAGCCCTGCCACCAGCTGTTTGCTTAGAAATTTTATCGACAATAAGGAGGCCTGCGTCTTGTGACCATAGCGTACGTGTAGGTATGTACGGCAGGACCAAATCGGAGAGGAGCAAGCCTATGTAATGCTTTGTAGGTTAGCAGTATAACCTTGAAATAACTGAAGTTTATTTAGTGCTTTACCCGGGTAGCCGGACAGTAGTGCATTGCAGTAGTCTAATCTAGAAGTGACAAAAGCATGGAATAGCTTTTCTGTATAATTTCTGAACAAAAAGTTAGATTTTTGCAATGGAAAAAGCTGTCCTTTAAATATTCTAAATATTTTCGTCAAAAGAGAGATCAGTGTCCAGAGTAACGCCGAGGTCCTTCACAGTTTTATTTGAGATGACTGTACAACCATCAAGATTTATCGGCAGATCCAACAGCAGATCCCTTTGTTTCTTGGGACCTAAAACTAGCATCTCTGTTTTGTTTAAAATTTAAATATTTGCCGCCATCCACTTCCTTACGTCTGAAACACAGGTTTACAGGGTAGGGACTTTGGGGCTTCACCATGTTTCATCAAAATATACAGCTGTGTGTCGTCCGCATAGCAGTGAAAGTTGACATTGTGTTTCCGAATGACATCACCAAGAGGTATAATATTATAGTGAAAACAATAGTGGTCCTAAAACAGAATCTTGAGGAACGCCAAAACGTAGAATTGATTTGTCAGAGGACAACTGACAGATAAGATCTAAATCGGGCAAAAAAATGTCCGTGTTTCCAAAAAAATGGGGTGGTATGAAGGCCAAAAAGAACACAGACACTGGACAGAGGATCTCTACCCAGCATCCCAGAGTCACCTCTTCATTGTTGATGTCACGTCCTGGCCAGTATAAGGGTTAATTAGTATTGTAGTTTGGTCAGGACGTGGCATAGGGTATTTGTTTTATGTGGTTCTGGGTGTTGTATGAGTTAGGAGGGCATTTGATTTAGTATTCCGGGGTTTTGGGCACTGGGTGAGTTTCATGAATTCTATGTTGAGTCTAGTGTGTCTGTTTCTATGTTTGGATTCATTGGGGTTGGGACTCTCAATTGATGGCAGGTGTTGTCTATTTGCCTTTGATTGAGAGTCCCATATATGTGGGTGTGTTTGTGTTTGTCTTTTGGTGGGAGATTGTTCTGTGTGTAAGCCTTATGCTTAGCCAGACTGTTTTGTTGATCGTTCGTTCGTTCGTTTGTTTTTTTTGTTATTTTTGTACGTTCATTTTGAAAGTTAATAAAAGTCAAGATGAGGCTACACGTACCTGCTGCGTTTTGGTCCTCCTTTACCGACGACAACCGTGACAGAATCTCCCACCAAACCAGGACCAAGCAGCAGAGGAACGAGGAGGAAGGATGGACGTGGGCAGAGCTAAGGAGGAGCATTTCCAGGGTGATGGAGGAGTTTAGGGAGACCGAGAGGCACCCCCAATAATTTTTTAGGGGGGGGCACAAGGGCTGTTTGACGGGGCAGGAGCTGCCCGCCAGTCAACAGTCACCAGAGCTGCCCGCCAGTCAACAGTCACCAGAGCTGCCCGCCAGTCAACAGTCGTCAGAGCTGCCCGCCAGTCAACAGTCGTCAGAGCTGCCCGCCAGTCAACAGTCGTCAGAGCTGCCCGCCAGTCAACAGTCGTCAGAGCTGCCCGCCAGTCAACAGTCGTCGGAGTTGCCCGCCAGTCAACAGTCGTCAGAGCTGCCCGCCAGTCAACAGTCGCCGGAGTGGCCAGACTGCGCTGAACTGCCGGAGTGGCCAGACTGCCCCGAGCTGCCGGAGTGGCCAGACTGCCCCGAGCTGCCGGAGTGGCCAGACTGCCCCGAGCTGCCGGAGTGGCCAGACTGCCCCGAGCTGCCGGAGTGGCCAGACTGCCCCGAGCTGCCGGAGTGGCCAGACTGCCCCGAGCTGCCGGAGTGGCCAGACTGCCCCGAGCTGCCGGACTGCCCAGACTGCCCCGAGCTGCCGGACTGCCCAGACTGCCCCGAGCTGCCGGACTGCCCCGAGCTGCCGGACTGCCCAGACTGTCCCGAGCTGCCGGACTGTCCCGAGCTGCCGGACTGCACCGAGCTGCCAGAGTGGCCCGACTGCCCGGAACGGCCAGAACCGGAGCCACCTCCTGATATAGGTGGGTTGGGGAAGGGGGGTGTAGCACAGTGCCGTCGTTGACGGCAGCCACCCTCCCTTCCCTCCCTTTAGTAGAGGGGGATTTTTTTTGTTTGTTGTTGTTGTTGTTTGGGGTTGTTGTTTTTTTTTTGTTTTTAAGGTGCTTCCGGGGTTAGCACCTTTAAGGGGGGGGTACTGTCACGTCCTGGCCAGTATAAGGGTTAATTAGTATTGTAGTTTGGTCAGGACGTGGCAGAGGGTATTTGTTTTATGTGGTTCTGGGTGTTGTATGAGTTATGAGGGCATTTGATTTAGTATTCCGGGGTTTTGGGCACTTGGTGAGTTTCATGAATTCTATGTTGAGTCTAGTGTGTCTGTTTCTATGTTTGGATTCATTGGGGTTGGGACTCTCAATTGATGGCAGGTGTTGTCTATTTGCCTTTGATTGAGAGTCCCATATATGTGGGTGTGTTTGTTTGTCTTTTGGTGGGAGATTGTTCTGTGTGTAAGCCTTATGCTTAGCCAGACTGTTTTGTTGATCGTTCGTTTGTTTTTTTTGTTATTTTTGTACGTTCATTTTGAAAGTTAATAAAAGTCAAGATGAGCCTACACGTACCTGCTGCATTTTGGTCCTCCTTTACCGACGACAACCATGACAGTTGATGTTGAGACTGGTGTATTGCGGGTACTATTTAATGAAGCTGCCAGTTGAGGACTAATGAGGCATCTGTTTCTCTCAAACTAGACACACTAATGTACTTGTCCTCTTGCTCAGTTGTGCACTGGGGCCTCCCACTCCTCTTTCTATTCTGGTTAGAGCCAATAGTCATTTACAACATTAACAATGTCTACACTATTTCTGATCAATTTGATGTTATTTTAACGGACAAAAAAAAAAGTTTTTCTTTCAAAAACAAGGACATTTCTAAGCGACCTCAAACTTTTGAACGGTAGTGTTGCTCTTACAGTAGTTTAGTTGGAATAGGGTCCAGTATGCAGCTTGACGATTTAGGGCTAGGAATGTGTCAAGAGATACAGGATTAAAAAACTTGAGTGTCTCCATTGATCCTAGGTCCTGGCAGTTCTGTGCAGACTCAGGACAACTGAGCTTTGGAGAAATACGCAGATTCAAAGTGGTCCATCATTTGCTTTCTAATGATCATGATCTCTTCCTCAAAGAAGTTCATGAATTTATTACTGCTGAAGTGAAAGCCATCCTCTCTTGGGGAATGCTGCTTTTTAGTTAGCTCTGCAACAGTATTACATTTTTTGGGAGGATCGTTCTTATTCTCCTCAATTAGGTTGGAAAAATAGGATGATCGAGTGAGGGCTCTTCGATATTGTATGGTACTGTCTTTCCAAGCTAGTCGGAGCGCCAGTTTGGTGGAGGGCAATTTCCGTTCCAATTTTCAGGAGGATTACTTCAGGGCTCGGGTATTTTCTGTATACCAGGGAGCAAATGTTTTTTGTGACAAAGTTTTTTGTTTTTAGTGGGGTGACTGCATCTAGGGTATTACACAAGGTTAAATTTAAATCCTCAGTTAAGTGGTTAACCGTTTTTTTTTTTTTTTTTTTTTTTTTTTTTTTTTGTGTACTACGACGTCATTGGGTGCAGGGAGTCTGGAAGGGCATCTACGAATCTTTGGGTTGTCAGAGAATTTCTAGCACTATTTTTTGATGATCATTGGTTGGGGTCTGAGCAGATCATTTGTTGTGATTGCAAACGTAATAAGATGGTGGTCGGATAGTCAAGGGATTATGAGGATTTCGTCTTTATCCACAACATTCATTCCACTGGACAAAACTAGATCCAGGGTATAACTGTGGCAATGAGTAGGTCCGGAGACATGTTGGACAAAACCCACTGAGTTGATGATGGCTCCGAAAGCCTTTTGGAGTGGGTCTGTGGACTTTTCCATGTGAATATTAAAGTCACCAAAAATGTGAATATTATCTGCCATGACTACAAGGTCCAATAGGAATTCAGGGAACTCAGTAAGGAACGCTGTATACGGCCCAGAAGACCTGTAAACAATAGCTATAAAAAGTGATTGAGCTGCATAGATTTCAGGACTAGAAGCTCAAAAGATGGACAGTCTTTTTTTGGGGGTTAAAATTGAAATTTGCTCTTGTAAATGTTAGCAACACCTCCGCCTATGCGGGACACGCAGGGGAGGAAGAGAGGCCTCATTTAACAGAGTAAATTCATCAGACTTGAGGCATGTTTCACTCGGGCCAATAACATCAAGATTATGATCAGTGATTAGTTCATTGACTATGACTGCCTTGGAAGTGAGGGATCTAACATTAAGTAGCCCTATTTTGAGATGTGAGATATCACAATCTCTTTCAATAATGGCAGGAATGGAGGAGGTCTTTATTCTAGTGAGATTGCTAGAGCGAACACCGCCATGTTTAGTTCTGCTCAACCTAGATCGAGGAACAGACACGGTCTCAATGGGAATAGCTGAGCTGACTGTGCAGACTCCGCTAAGCATGCAGGCTGGCAAATAGGGTGGAGGCCAGGCTCTCATTGTGGAGCTAGAGGAGTTAGAGCCCTGTCTATGTTGATAGATAATTTTAGAGCGTCCCTCCAGCTAGGATGGAGTCTGTCACTCCTCAGCAGGCCAGGCTTGATCCTGTTTGTGGGTGAGTCCCAGAAAGAGGGCCAATTATCTACAAATTCTATCTTTTGGGAGGGGCAGAGAACAGTTTTCAACCAGCGATTGAGTTCAGAGACTGCTGTAGAGCTCATCACTCCCCCTAACTGGGAGGGGGCCAGAGACAACTCTAGCTAATTTACATGCTGAAGCTATGTTGCGCTTGGTGACCTCTGACTGTTTCATCCTAATGGCTCAGTAGAATAGAATAAACATTTTAGCACCCGTATCAAACAGGAAGTCACAATTTATAGTCCAATATTTACACACGTTATGGGAAAGTGGGGGGTTAGGGGTAGGTGTTCTAAATTGTGCAGCATTTAGCAATCATAATAAAAGTTTGGTAGCAGCAGTAGGGATGAGTGTGTAGCTTGAATGTGTGTGTGTGTGTATATGTGTTTGCGTGTATACATGAGTGAGTGCATGTATACTAAGATGTGGAGAATCAAAGCAGGTGGTCAGTTCAGTTCAAGTGTTCAGCAATCTGATGGCTTGTAGTTAGAAACTCTCTCCGAGTCTTTTGGTATCAGACTTCATGATCCGATACCGTCTGTCTGACGGTAAGAGAGTGGATAGCTCGTGGCTGGGTGGGGGGGATACTTGATTGTGCTGGGTGCCTTTCCTCATGTACCGTTATGAGTAGATGGGTTGGTGGCTAGCACATACTGGGCCATCTTCACCAACCAATGGAGGGCTAGCGGGCGTGGACAGAGTATTCCCCATACCAGGCCATGATGCAACTGGTCAGGACGCTCTCGACGGTGACGCGGTAGTATTTGAGGACATGGGGTGGCATGTCAATTTTTTCAACTGCTTTAGGAAGTAGAGACGCTGTTGCGCCCTCTTGACAAGAGTTGGTGGTGTTATTGGTCCACGTCAAGTGATGACCTTAAAACTCATGACTTTCTCTACTGCAGTCCTGTTGATGTGGATTGGGGCATGTTCCTTTCTCTGCTTCCTAAAGTCAACAATCCACTCCTTTGTTTTGCTGATGTTGAGTGAGAGGTTGTTGCCCTGGCACCACAATGCCAGTTTACTTAAATCCTTCCTATAGGCTGACTAGTCGTTGTTGGTTATCAGACCTACAACCGTAGTGTCGTCAGCAAACTTGATGTAGTTGGTGTCGTGCAAAGCCACGCTGTGGTGGGTGAACAGGGAGTACAGCAGAGGGTTGAGGACACACCCCTGGGGACCCCCTATGTTAAACGTACACCTTTCTGAACCACAGTTCAACATTCAACGCCATTGTTCCCTCCTACCTCAACACCAAGCTCAGAGTCCTGGGTCTGGACACCAAGCTCAGAGTCCTGGGTCTGGACACCAAGCTCAGAGCCCTGGGTCTGGGGGACACCAAGCTCAGAGCCCTGGGTCTGGGGGACACCAAGCTCAGAGTCCTGGGTCTGGGGGACACCAAGCTCAGAGTCCTGGGTCTGAACACCAAGCTCAGAGCCCTGGGTCTGGGGGACACCAAGCTCAGAGCCCTGGGTCTGGGGGACACCAAGCTCAGAGTCCTGGGTCTAGACACCAAGCTCAGAGCCCTGGGTCTGGGGGACACCAAGCTCAGAGTCCTGGGTCTGGACACCAAGCTCAGAGTCCTGGGTCTGGGGGACACCAAGCTCAGAGCCCTGGGTCTGGGGGACACCAAGCTCAGAGTCCTGGGTCTGGGGGACACCAAGCTCAGAGTCCTGGGTCTGAACACCAACCTCAGAGCCCTGGGTCTGGATACCAAGCTCAGAGTCCTGGGTCTGGGGGACACCAAGCTCAGAGTCCTGGGTCTGAACACCAAGCTCAGAGCCCTGGGTCTGGATACCAAGCTCAGAGTCCTGGGTCTGGACACCAAGCTCAGAGTCCTAGGTCTGGACACCAAGCTCAGAGTCCTGGGTCTGGGGGACACCAAGCTCAGAGCCCTGGGTCTGGGGGACACCAAGCTCAGAGTCCTGGGTCTGGACACCAAGCTCAGAGCCCTGGGTCTAGACACCAAGCTCAGAGTCCTGGGTCTGGATACCAAGCTCAGAGCCCTGGGTCTGGGGGACACCAAGCTCAGAGCCCTGGGTCTGAACACCAAGCTCAGAGCCCTGGGTCTGAACACCAAGCTCAGAGCCCTGGGTCTGGGGGACACCAAGCTCAGAGCCCTGGGTCTGAACACCAAGCTCAGAGCCCTGGGTCTGAACACCAAGCTCAGAGTCCTGGGTCTGGGGGACACCAAGCTCAGAGTCCTGGGTCTGGGGGACACCAAGCTCAGAGCCCTGGGTCTGGGGGACACCAAGCTCAGAGTCCTGGGTCTAGACACCAACCTCAGAGCCCTGGGTCTGGGGGACACCAAGCTCAGAGTCCTGGGTCTGGACACCAAGCTCAGAGTCCTGGGTCTGGGGGACACCAAGCTCAGAGCCCTGGGTCTGGGGGACACCAAGCTCAGAGTCCTGGGTCTGGGGGACACCAAGCTCAGAGTCCTGGGTCTGAACACCAAGCTCAGAGCCCTGGGTCTGGATACCACGCTCAGAGCCCTGGGTCTGGTGGACACCAAGCTCAGAGTCCTGGGTCTGGGGGACACCAAGCTCAGAGTCCTGGGTCTGAACAAGCTCAGAGCCTTGGGTCTGAACACCAAGCTCAGAGCCCTGGGTCTGGACACCAAGCTCAGAGTCCTGGGTCTGGACACCAAGCTCAGAGCCCTGGGTCTGGACACCAAGCTCAGAGCCCTGGGTCTGAACACCAAGCTCAGAGCCCTGGGTCTGGACACCAAGCTCAGAGTCCTGGGTCTGGGGGACACCAAGCTCAGAGTCCTGGGTCTGAACACCAAGCTCAGAGCCTTGGGTCTGAACACCAAGCTCAGAGCCCTGGGTCTGGACACCAAGCTCAGAGTCCTGGGTCTGGACACCAAGCTCAGAGCCCTGGGTCTGGACACCAAGCTCAGAGCCCTGGGTCTGAACACCAAGCTCAGAGCCCTGGGTCTGGACACCAAGCTCAGAGTCCTGGGTCTGGGGGACACCAAGCTCAGAGTCCTGGGTCTGAACACCAAGCTCAGAGCCCTGGGTCTGAACACCAAGCTCAGAGCCCTGGGTCTGGGGGACACCAAGCTCAGAGCCCAGGGTCTGGACACCAAGCTCAGAGTCCTGGGTCTGGACACCAAGCTCAGAGTCCTGGGTCTGGACACCAAGCTCAGAGTCCTGGGTCTGGGGGACACCAAGCTCAGAGCCCTGGGTCTGGGGGACACCAAGCTCAGAGTCCTGGGTCTGGACACCGAGCTCAGAGCCCTGGGTCTAGACACCAAGCTCAGAGTCCTGGGTCTGGATACCAAGCTCAGAGCCCTGGGTCTGGGGGACACCAAGCTCAGAGCCCTGGGTCTGAACACCAAGCTCAGAGCCCTGGGTCTGAACACCAAGCTCAGAGCCCTGGGTCTGGGGGACACCAAGCTCAGAGCCCTGGGTCTGGGGGACACCAAGCTCAGAGCCCTGGGTCTGGGGGACACCAAGCTCAGAGTCCTGGGTCTGGGGGACACCAAGCTCAGAGCCCTGGGTCTGAACACCAAGCTCAGAGCCCTGGGTCTGAACACCAAGCTCAGAGCCCTGGGTCTGGACACCAAGCTCAGAGCCCTGGGTCTGGACACCAAGCTCAGAGTCCTGGGTCTGGGAGACACCAAGCTCAGAGCCCTGGGTCTGAACACCAAGCTCAGAGTCCTGGGTCTGGGGGACACCAAGCTCAGAGCCCTGGGTCTGGACACCAAGCTCAGAGCCCTGGGTCTGGACACCAAGCTCAGAGCCCTGGGTCTGGACACCAAGCTCAGAGTCCTGGGTCTGGGGGACACCAAGCTCAGAGCCCTGGGTCTGGGGGACACCAAGCTCAGAGCCCTGCGTCTGAACACCAAGCTCAGAGTCCTGGGTCTGGGGGACACCAAGCTCAGAGCCCTGGGTCTGGGGGACACCAAGCTCAGAGCCCTGGGTCTGGACACCAAGCTCAGAGCCCTGGGTCTGGGGGACACCAAGCTCAGAGCCCTGGGTCTGGGGGACACCAAGCTCAGAGCCCTGGGTCTGGGGGACACCAAGCTCAGAGCCCTGGGTCTGAACACCAAGCTCAGAGCCCTGGGTCTGGGGGACACCAAGCTCAGAGTCCTGGGTCTGAACACCAAGCTCAGAGCCCTGGGTCTGGACACCAAGCTCAGAGTCCTGGGTCTGGTGGTGGGATATCAGAACAGCAAGCATAGCTGGTTACAGCAGCAACGGCAACGAGAGACACCAATGCATTGAAGAAGCTGGTCTATCTTCAATAGACCGAATATAAGGCTGGCTACTTTGAATAATCTAATTGTGAATCCAATTTGGTGCAATATCCGGGTTTCCCTTCTGAACTGGCTCCGCTAGATTCAATGAACAGCATTCTCACATAGGTGTTCCTCTTGTCCATGTGTGTTACGTCCGTGTGAATAGCGATGGAAATGGCATCTTTCGTGGATCTGTTGGAGCGGTAGTTGATTTGGAGTGGGTCCAGTGTACCTGGCATGCTAACCTTGATGTGGGCCATGACCAACCTCGCCAAGCACTTCATGAAGACTGGGGTCATTTGGTCACCTTGGTTTTCTTGGGCACTTGAAGGGGGGGAGGGGGGGGAGACGACAAGGACAGGTTGAAGATGTCCGGGTATACGACCGCCAGCTGGTCTGCGCACACTCTGAGGACGTAGCCAGGGGGGATGCCATCTGGGCCAACGGCCCAGAGTATTCACTATTCACTATTCTGAGAGGTTTCTTCACGTCAGCCTCTAAGAGCGAAAGCACCTGATTGTCCGGAGCAGCGTGAGTCTTCAAAGAAGGCTCGATAATAATCTGAGTGATAGTCTGTAGTTCTTGCCGAATCTTGACTTAGAAATTATAAAAAACTATCGGCCTATATCGAATCTTCCATTCCTCTCAAAAATTTTAGAAAAGCTGTTGCACAGCAACTCACTGCCTTCCTGAAGACAAACAATGTATACGAAACGCTTCAGTCTGGTTTTAGACCCCACCATAGCACTGAGACTGCACTTGTGAAGGTGGTAAATGACCTTTTAATGACGTCAGACCGAGGCTCTGCATCTGTCCTCGTGCTCCTAGATCTTAGTGCCGCTTTGATACCATCGATCACCACATTCTTTTGGAGAGATTGGAAACCCAAATTGGTCTACATGGACAAGTTCTGGCCTGGTTTAGATCTTATCTGTCGGAAAGATATCAGTTTGTCTCTGTGAATGGTTTGTCCTCTGACAAATCAATTGTAAATGTCGGTGTTCCTCAATGTTCCGTTTTAGGACCACTATTGTTTTCACTATATATTTTACCTCTTGGGGATGTCATTCGAAAACATAATATTAAATTTCACTGCTATGCGGACAACACACAGCTGTACATTTCAATGAAACATGGTGAAGCTCCAAAATTGCCCTCGCTAGAAGCCTGTGTTTCAGACATAAGGAAGTGGATGGCTGCAAACTTTCTACTTTTAAACTCGGACAAAATAGAGATGCTTGTTCTAGGTCCCAAGAAACAAAGAGATCTTCTGTTCAATCTGACAATTAATCTGGATGGTTGTACAGTCGTCTCAAATAAAACTGTGAAGGACCTCGGTGTTACTCTGGACCCTGATGTCTCTTTTGAAGAACATATCAAGACTGTTTCAAGGACAGCTTTTTTCCATCTACGTAACATTGCAAAAATCAGAAACTTTCTGTCCAAAAATGACGCAGAAAAATCAATCCATGCTTTTGTTACTTCTAGGCTGGACTACTGCAATGCTCTACTTTCCGGCTACCCGGATAAAGCACTAAACAAACTTCAGTTAGTGCTAAATACGGCTGCTAGAATCCTGACTAGAACCAAAAAATTTGATCATATTACTCCAGTGCTAGCCTCCCTACACTGGCTTCCTGTTAAGGCAAGGGCTGATTTCAAGGTTTTACTGCTAACCTACAAAGCATTACATGGGCTTGCTCCTACCTATCTTTCCGATTTGGTCCTGCCGTACATACCTACACGTACGCTACGGTCACAAGATGCAGGCCTCCTAATTGTCCCTAGAATTTCTAAGCAAACGGCTGGAGGTAGGGCTTTCTCCTATAGAGCTCCATTTTTATGGAATGGTCTGCCTACCCATGTGAGAGACGCAGACTCAGTCTCAACCTTTAAGTCTTTACTGAAGACTTATCTCTTCAGTAGGTCCTATGATTAAGTATAGTCTGGCCCAGGAGTGTGAAGGTGAACGGAAAGGCTGGAGCAACGAAATGCCCTTGCTGTCTCTGCCTTGCCGGTTCCCCTCTTTCCACTGGGATTCTCTGCCTCTAACCCTATTACAGGGGCTGAGTCACTGACTTACTGGTGTTCTTCCATGCCGTCCATGGGAGGGGTGCGTCACTTGAGTGGGTTGAGTCACTGACGTGGTCTTCCTGTCTGGGTTGGCGCCCCCCCCTTGGGTTGTGCCATGGCGGAGATTTTTGTGGGCTATACTCGGCCTTGTCTTCGGACGGTAAGTTGGTGGTTGTAGACATCCCTCTAGTGGTGTGGGGGCTGTGCTTTGGCAAAGTGGGTGGGGTTATATCCTGCCTGTTTGGCCCTGTCCGGGGGTATCATCGGATGGGGCCACAGTGTCTTCTGATCCCTCCTGTCTCAGCCTCCAGTATTTATGCTGCAGTAGTTTATGTGCCGGGGGGCTAGGGTCAGTCTGTTTCATCTGGAGTATTCTCTTGTCTTATCCGGTGTCCTGTGTGAATTTAAATATGCTCTCTCTAATTCTCTCTCTCTTTCTCTCTTTCTTTCTTTCTCTCGGAGGACCTGAGCCCTAGGACCATGCCTCGGGACTACCTGGCATGATGACTCCTTGCTGTCCCCAGTCCACCTGGCCATGCTGCTGCTCCAGTTTCAACTGTTCTGCCTGTGGCTACGGAACCCTGACCTGTTCACCGGACGTGCTTGTTGCACCCTCGACAACTACAATGATTATTATTATTTGACCATGCTGGTCATTTATGAACATTTTAACATCTTGACCATGTTCTGTTATAATATCCACCCGGCACAGCCAGAAGAGGACTGGCCACCCCTCATAGCCTGGTTCCTCTCTAGGTTTCTTCCTAGGTTTTTGGCCTTTCTAGGGAGTTTTTCCTAGGGAGTTTTTCCTAGCCACCGTGCCTCTTTCACATGCATTTCTTGCTGTTTGGGGTTTTAGGCTGGGTTTCTGTACAGCACTTTGAGATTTCAGCTGATATACGAAGGGCTATATAAATACATTTGATTTGATTTGTCACATGCTTCACGAGTCTGAGTTGTCGAACATCTGTTTGAAGCTGTATTGTCTTTCTGCGTCCCTAATGATGGATTTGCGGAGCCCTGCTTGCCTTGATACGCGTTGTGCGCCACCGAGTCATCGGAGGTTAGTTCTGCTGACAATGAACGCTGCAGCTCTCAGCCGGATATCTCCATTCATCCAGGATTTTTGGCTTGGGTATTGCCGCGTTCACATGCTAATCGGAACTAGGAAACTCTAAAATGTTCTACTTGCTAATTCGTTGAACGCCGGCACATGATTAACTACAACCAGTTAGCAAGTGAGACTTTTCTGAGTTTCCTAGTTCTGACTAGCCCGTGAACGCGGCATTAGTCCGGATTGTTATTGTGGGTACAACATCATCAACACATTTACTAATGAAGCATGTGACTGACGATGTATATTCCTCAATGTCGATGGATGAGTCGTGAACATTTTCCAATCAGTATTGTCAAAACAGTCCTGCAGCATGGAGTCTGCCTCCTCTGTCCAGCGCCTCACTATTCTATGTTGGTGGCTCCCTCCTGAGTTGCTGCTTGTAGGCGGGGAGTAAGAACAGAGAGACGTGATCTGATTGGCTGAAGTGGGGGGTGGGGGATTGGCTTTGATGCGTCACAGATATTTGTATATACACACGTGGTCAGAACGTAGATTTTTCTTTGTCTTGTGGGGTAGGATACACGGTTATCCCGAGATGAATAAAGTTACCTTGTTAACAACTCAAACCTGAGTCGCAGGATACCTTTCTGGTTACTATATCCCTGTAGCAAACTATATGTAGCTGGCATCATATCTATAGTATTTCTCTCCCCCTGGGGGAATCCTGACCTGCTCGAGTGTAAGACGGCAATACGTAACAGCACCCTCTGCTGCTTGTTTTTAGAATGGCAGTTAAATTCAATTTATTGTGGTTCAATGACTGCTTATCGCTATACAGACAGAACTCTGTCCCAGTCTGTAGTATCCCAGATACAGTCGAATGAACAACAATCTATAATTGTAGTTATGTTATTTACTATTTGCTTCTAGTTCTCTCTCTTTTGTAGCCTGAGTGCCAGTCTGTTTCTGCCCGCCGCCAACTCCTTGGGGACAGTTTTGCGTGTCAGTAGGTGACTGTCTGTTAGTGAACAGACTGCTTAACATCTAGGTTCTCTCTATTCCATCTTAAGGAACATCGAAGCAAAAATAAATATATTAAAATCAGTCTTGCTTTGGTCATGAAACTATGATTCATCTTATCCAGAAGATGCCATGGCAGGTCTTAAATCAAGCTTCGCTATTCTTCCCTTACCCCAGGCCCCTTGAAGGAATCGTCACAAAAAAAAAAACTTGTCCAACATGGCACCCTATTCCCTATATAGGACACTACACTATAGGATACATCCTAGTGCACTAAATAGGGGATAGGGTGCCATTTGGGATGTAGCCCTGTTCCAGAGAGTAGCTAGCTAGAGGTCTGCTCTGCCAAATTCCTCTTATGTTTGTTGGGCCTCACAGTCCCGGTAACCAAGGTTACTAAATACCAATGTAAAAAATATATTTTTTTAAAACTCTGGACTGAAGCAAAACATATTTATCTAACTGACACACAAGTTACTGATCTACAGAAAGGAAGAATGAAAAAAAAACAACACATTCCTTAAGAAATTTGATTCATTTGTAATATTCGTAATTTTCCTTTCATTTCCCATCATTTCCCACATAGCGTACGCCCAGTCTCCTTGAAATCAGGACATCTTGAGGTAAAATACAAGGGGCCATTTTGAATTTCTAAAGTTCAGCGTCCCACATGGAGGATATTAACATTCCATAAACTTCTTTTTCATGATGGACGAGAGGAGGCAGGGTGTGTGTAACAGGATTGGCACAATGCTTGCATTCCTCCAGAGGAACTTTGTTAAACAACCAGGAGGGCCCTCATAGCCAGAGGGGTTTCAGTGTGTGTGTGTGTGTGTGTGTGTGTGTGTGGTGGGAGAGTCAGGATGAGAGCCAAGGCCACCCGTCCCTCCCTCCCTCCCTCCCTTCTAGCCTGTGATCCCTCTCTACAGAGAAATGGTCGGGACTTTGTGGAATCCTAACAGTCACATTGAGAGGATGCCAGCTTTTCTCTGGCACCAACAGATTTCTCTCTCTCTCTAGTGAGTCCTTTGTCCTACAGGGAAGGATGCAGTTATGCCAAATGTACTCGTCAACAAGCGAGGACAGCATGTGAGCCATTGGAGAATGCGGTTTTGAATATTTAGAAAACACATTTATATATGTTTAGAAACAGTTACATTCCATCTTGGGTATTTCATCTCCTATATAACTTGCAAACAAGTTATATACTGTAGGACTACCAATCCACACTTCTGTTTCATTCACCAATCACAACATTGACGTGCTCAAAATACGTTCCTCATCCAGAAATACAGACGTTCTAATGGGTACAAAAGGAGACTGTCAGGGGAGGAATCTGAGCAGCAATAACTTGGCTTGATGACACAGTACGTTTCTAAAGGGCTTTATAGGCACTAACTCACACAACAACACTGTAGAGTTGAGTCAGTGGGCTCAGAGACACACCTAAACCACCCTGGACTAACCACACACATTAACTCTCCAACAGACCAGTCGCATTTACAGTGCATCTTTCCAACACGTCCGTCTGAAAAGACACACAAAGCTACAGAATTGCAACACTAATATTCCTAGAGCAACCTGGACCCTCTGGTCAGTCACTGACCGCTCCAGAAGTGAGCCGTCCCTCTGGTCAGTCACTGACCGCTCCAGAGGTGAGCCGTCCGCCTGGTCAGTCACTGACAGCTCCAGAGGTGAGCCGTCCGCCTGGTCAGTCACTGACCGCTCCAGAGGTGAGCCGTCCGTCCCTCTGGTCAGGTATTTGGAGACTGGACGGTCAGGAGGGTCAGAGTCCTGGTCCAGGTATTTAGAGACTGGACGGTCAGGAGGGCCAGAGTCCTGGTCCAGGTATTTAGACACCATCCTGGCATTTTCCTGCCCTGGAAGTCAGCATCTAGTCTCAGTCTAGTCCAGGAGGGTTAGGGTAAGGTGTCTGGATGACCCAGGTATTTAGAGACGGTCCTAGCGTTGTCCAGGTACCAGGACGGGACCCTGCCCAGCGCTCCTGGAGAACAGAAGGATGTATGAGACGCAGTACTACAAGACAACACACTGGCCATACTAACTGAAAAGGAGACTGGTCTACAGAAAGGCCTTGTGCTGATACATCAACATTAAACGTCTATGCTGGTTTTTAATCACCACTTTGAACATGTCCCAGGTATTATTATTATAACTTTGAATGACATCACTATTCCTCGCAACACCAGCATTAGTCTCCTCCAGGGTTGGGGTCGATTCGAATGGAAGTCACTCAATTCAGGAAGTGATTTGAAGTAAAAATTCAACAACAAAAAAAACAACAGAACAACGTTTTAAATAAATAGCTTCTCCTTTTTAATTTATAGATGCCCTTTTTTTCCAATATTGAATTGGAATTTCAGTTTGCTCCTGAATTGATTGAGTAATGGGTCGTTCAATGTCATCTCAGTAAGCCATGACACCATCTCAGAAATCGTTTCTGTAGTTAGAGACAGATAAGATAAACAATATTTTGATCTTTGAGAAATGTATCTAATTGATTGCACCCAAATAGGCCATTTTTATTTATAAGATCCATATACAGATACTGTTCAACAATGATAGTGCTTAACATCTGACTTTAACCCATTTTCTTTTGACAATGAGTAAGACATGAGGAATCCCACGATGTGGTCAAAAGCCATCCACGGACCCCCCCCCCCCCCCCCCAACACACACACACCAGTCCTACCCCAACAACGAGTATATAGTATCAGTTCTCTGTCTGACTAGACACTATATATACAGCAGTATGTGGACACCCCTTCAAAATTAGTGGATTTGGCTATTTCAGCCACACCCCGTTGCTGACAGGCTTATAAAAATCGAGCACACAGCCATAGTAGCAAAGGGGGACCAACTCCATATTAATGCCCATGATTTTGGAATGAGACTTTTTATTTAACCTTTATTTAACTAGAACAAATTGTTATTTACAATGACGGCCTACCAAAAGGCAAAAGGCCTCCTGCGGGGATGGGGGCTGGGATAATAAAAAAATACAATATAAATATAGGACAAAACACACATCACAACAAGAGAGAAAACACAACACAACATAAAGAGAGACCTAAGACAACACCATAGCAAGGCAGCAACACATGACAACACAGCATGGTAGCAACACAATATAACAACAACATGGTAGCAACACAACATGGTAGCAGCACAAAACATGGTACAAACATTATTGGGCACAGACAACAGCACAAAGGGCAAGAAGGTAGAGACAAGAATACATTACGCAAAGCAGCCATGACTTTCAGTAAGAGTGTCCATTGAATGAAGAGATTGAGATAAAACTGACCAGTTTGAGTGTTTGTTGCAGCTCGTTCCAGTCGCTAGCTGCAGCGAACTGAAAAGAGGAGCGACCCAGGGATGTGTGTGCTTTGGGGACCTTTAACAGAATGTGACTGGCAGAACGGGTGTTGTATGTGGAGGATGAGGGCTGCAGTAGATATCTCAGATGGGGGGAGTGAGGCCTAAGAGGGTTTTATAAATAAGCATCAACCAGTGGGTCTTGCAATGGGTATACAGATATGACCAGTTTACAGAGGAGTATAGAGTGCAGTGATGTGTCCTACAAGGAGCTGATGGCCGAATGGTAAAGAACATCTAACCGCTCGAGAGCAACCTTACTTGCCAATGTATAAATTACTTCTCCGTAATCTAGCATGGGTAGGATGGTCATCTGAAACAGGGTTAGCTGGGGTGAAAGAGAAGCGATTACGGTAGAGTATACCAAGTCTAGATTTAACTTTCGCCTGCAGCTTTGATATGTGCTGAGAGAAGGACAGTGCACCGTCTAGCCATACTCCCAAGTACTTGTATGAGGTGACTACCTCAAGCTCTAAACCCTCAGAGGTAGTAATCACACCTGTGGGTGTTGGAGGGTTCGGGTTCACGTTTTTTTTGTCCTGGTGGGAGATCTGTCAACGTGCCCTTGAGCAGGGCATTGACCCTGGATTCTTCTGTGTGTCGCTCTGAATGGGAGTCTGCTGGATGACTGGTATGGTGTAGTTGTTGAGCGGCTTCACTGCAAGGATATTGTATGTTTTTGGATATTGTCACGTCCTGACCAGCAGAGGGAGTAATTGTATTATAATTTGGTCAGGACGTGGCAGAAGGGTATTTGTTTTGTATGGTTGGGGTTGTGTGTGTTATTAAATGGGTGTTTGGTTTATGTAGTCTGGGGTTTGAGTATGTGTTCTAGTGTTGGTTTTCTATGGTTTTCTAGTCCGTCTATTTCTGTGTGGTTTGTGTGGCTCCTGATCAGGAACAGCTGTACGTCGTTGTTCCTGATTGGGAGTCATATATTAGATGCTTGTTTTCACCTGGGGATTTTGTGGGTAGTTGTCTTTAGCACTGCTGTTGTGAGTATAGCCTGTTAAACTGTCTTCTGTCGTTCTTCGTTTTGCTAATTTTTCCGTGCTCTCTGTGTTTAATAAATATTCAAGATGAGCATCCACATTCCTGCTGTGTTTTGGTCATTACAACCCAACGACACCCGTGACAGATATTAAATTAAAAAATATAAAAAGACCTGTGGGAAGAGGGGCATTCTTCTTACCAAACTACATGACCTTTGTTTTGGAGGTGGTTAAGGGTGGAGAAACAAGGTTAAGGGTAGAGAAAGCTTGTTGGACACTAAGAAAGCTTTGTTGTAGAGCATTTAACACAAAATCCAGGGAAGGGCCAGCCGAGGATAAGACTGTATCATCAGCATATAAATGGATGAGAGAGCTTCCTACTGCCTGAGCTATGTTGTTGATGTAAATTGAGAAGAGCGTGGGGCCTAGGATCGAGCCTTGGGGTACTCCCTTGGTGAAAGGCAGTGGCTGAGACAGCATATTTTCAGACTTTTTACACTGCACTCTTTGAGAGAGGAAGTTAGCAAACCAGCCCAAAGACCCCCCAGAGACACAAATACTCCTTAGCCTGTTTAGGATAGGGGGCAGTATTTTCACGGCCGGATAAAATATACGTACCCGATTTAATCTGGTTATTACTCCTGCCCAGAAACTAGAATATGCATATAATTGTTTGATTTGGATAGAAAACACCCTAAAGTTTCTTAAACTGTTTTAACGGTGTCTGTGAGTAAACCAAAACTCATATGGCAGGCCAAAACCTGAGAAGATTGCATACAGGAAGTGCCCTCTCTGACCATTTCTTGGCCTTCTATAGCCTCTTTATGGAAAATAGAGGATCTCTGCTGTAACGTGACATTTTCTAAGGCTCCCATAGGCTCTCAGAAGGCGCCAGAACGGGGAATGATAACTCTGCAGTCCCTGGCTGAAAAACAGTAGCGCATTTGGATAGTGGTCGATCTGAGAACAATGAAACGGGCGTGCGCATGCACATGAAGAGTCCATTTTACATTTTCAGTCTTTGAACGAAAACAGCGTCTCCTGGTCGAAATATTATCGCTATTCATTCATAACCTGAGAGGAAACCAGATTGCATACCAGAGAGAATACTATAGACATCAAGAAAGCCAGTCAGTTGATTATTGACACATTTTTCCAATACTTTTGATAAACAGGGCAAAATAGAAATAGGCCTATAACAGTTAGGATCAGCATTTTTATATTTCACCTTTATTTAACCAGGTAGGCCAGTTGAGAACAAGTCCTTTATTTAACCAGGTAGGCCAGTTGAGAACAAGTCCTTTATTTAACCTGTTGAGGATCTTATCCCGATCTTATCCCGGTATTGGGATTCATTGTCATGTGACCATGGCGGGGAATTCAAAACTGCAAGAGTAATCATTTCAAAAAATCAAATAATCAACTATTTTCCTCCATTTGAAAGATATATCTCCTAAATCTAACCACGCTGTCCGATTTTCAGAGGCATTACGGAGAATGCATAAAGTTAGGTTATGTGAGGAGAGTACATTGACAATAGCTGCGTGTAATGTTTAGCCAATTCAAAGAAGGGCATCAACAGACAGAAAACTAGCTAGAATTATGCACTTACCTTTGACAATCTGCATCAGATGACACTCATAGGACATTATGTTATACAATACATGCATTTTTAGTTCCATCAAGTTCATATTTATATCCAAAAACAGCATTTACAGTCGCGGTGAAATTCAGAATTTTTTTCGGCTCGAATGCACCCAGTGAATCCAGCATTACAAATCACGGAATTACTATTCGAAAACATTGGTAAATTATAATATTGTCATTCAAAGAATAATATATTATCATCTCGTAATTGCTACCGAATGGCCAGATCTCAAAATAACTTTACTGGGAAATCACATTTTGCATAAACTGGGTACTATGCTAACAACAATAAGCTATATGCTAAGCTAAGCTAAGCTATACCGTTAGCATTAGCATCATCTAATATCGATAATAACATTCTAAATATCCCCTTACCTTTGATTATCTCCATCAGAAGGCGCTGCCAGAGATCCCAGGTCCAGAACAAATGTGGTTTCTTTTGACAAAGTTCATAATTTATGTCCAAATAGTTAGCGTTCAGTAGGCTCCCACAAAATGAGGTGGGCAGTGTAAAGTCACGTCGAAAAGCTAAAGAAAACCTAGTAAATAATCTATTTACGTTTGTTTAAACATGTCAAACGTTGTTTAGCACTAATCTTTTGTTCCATTTTTAACGTGAAACATCAGTAAACATCAGTAATATTTTCACACAACCTATCAAGTGTCTAGAATAAACGATAATGACAAAGGCACTCTTCTCAGATTCATGCGCAGGCGCAAAAAATGAAGTGATGACGTGTCAACTTGTAAGCTTTCTAATTCGGTCTGTATTCATGACAGATGCTTCCAACAACTTTCTAAAGATCGTTGACATCTAGTGGAAGCAGTAGGAGTTGCGAACTGAATCCTTTCTCACTGTGGTATCTTTAAAACAATGACACTAAATAGTACAGTCACAAAATTCTCTTTTTTTTATCTATTTTTCACAGGTTTTTGCCTGCAATATGAGTTTTGTTATACTTACAGACACCATTCAAACTGTTTTAGAAAATTCAGAGTGTTTTCTATCCGAATGTGTTAATAATATGCATATCCTAGCTTCTGAGTTGGTGTAGGAGGCAGTTAAAAATGGGCACATATTTCTTTCAAAATTCTCAATACTGCCCCCGTGGCCCGTAGAGGTTAACCAGGTTGGCCAGTTGAGAACAAGTCCTTTATTTAACCAGGTAGGCCAGTTGAGAACAAGTCCTTTATTTAACCAGGTAGGCCAGTTGAGAACAAGTCCTTTATTTAACCAGGTAGGCCAGTTGAGAACAAGTTCTCATTAACAACTGCGACCTGGCCAAGATAAAGCAAAGCAGTGCGACACAAACAACACAGAGTTACACATGGGATAAACAAACGTACAGTCAATAACACAATAGAAAAGTTTATATAGAGTGTGTGCAATTGAAGTAAGATTAGGGAGGCAAGGCAATAAATAGGCCGTAGTGGAGAAATAATTACAATTACAGCTTGATCTCCCCCTTTAAATAAAGGACAAACTTTGGCTGCCTTCCAAGCAATAGGAACCTCCCCAGAGAGGAGAAACAGGTTAAAAAGGTTGGAGATAGGCTTGGCGAGGATAGGGGCAGCAACCTTAAAGAAGAAAGGGTCTAAACCATCTGACCCAGATGTTTTTTTTGGGGTCTAGTTTAAGGAGCTCCTTTAGCACCTCGGACTCAGTGACCACCTGCAGGGAGAAACTTTGTAGCGGGGAAGGGGAAAAATAGGGAGAAGCTTCGGGATAGTCGCATTAGAAGGGGTGGTAAATGTTAGACAGGCAAGGAGGCATGGCTGAATCAAATAGGAATCCTGACTTCATGAAGTGGTGATTAAAGAGCTCAGCCATGTGCTTCTTGTCAGTAACAACCACATCATCAACATTAAGGGACATGGGCAGCTGTGAGGAGGAGGGTTTATTCTCCAGGTCTTTAACCGTTTTCCAGACCTTCTTGGGGTTAGACCCACAGAGAGAGAACTGCTCCTTAAAGTAACTAACTTTGACCTTCCGGATAACCTGAGTGCACTTCTTTAGCAAGCGTCTATGACAAATCAGGATAGGTCGTTTCACTGAGCAGCCATTACAAACACAGGCTGTAAAACAGTGATCACTAAGGTCATTACAGAAAACACCAGACTGATACATGTCATGACGTTGGCCTCTTTGAGTACAGGGAGGACAGTTGACCCCCTCCCCTTTGTACCATCCCCCAACCTACCTTCCCCCAACCCAGGCCCTGTGTGAAAGGGTTGTAAAACTAAGAGGAGAATCTCTTGCCACATGGCCCATAGAGAGACACAGGAAATTCTTCCAACTCACAGAATTGGGGAGCCAAGCGACATTTGTGTTCTGGAGAAGGTATGAAAGATTGGTGAAGAATCCAGCTACGAACTGGTCCGCTTGGTACAATTGTGTGATACTCAGAAGAGACAATATAGCTATATTACCATAAAACTGTTTATATAATAGCCTCAGCGATGAGACTTGCATCATAATGGTTGTATAAAATGTATTAATAAGGATAAAGCTATTTGTAATACATTGAGATGCTATGTACTGATGTTAATGTGATAGAATTGGATTTCTGTACCAAGCTTAACTCAGTCATCGGCACGCCCCCCAGGGACACAGACAGGACCAGGCGTCATTTGACAAGCCTGTTCTAGGGTCAATTTAGGGAGTCCCATTGCTTTAGGACTTGGTCAGGTGGTTTAAGTATGTCCCAGTTTAGGTCACCTAGCAGGACAAATTCAGACTTAGTGTAAGGGACCAGGAGAGATCTTAGGGCAGGTAGAGTACAGGCCAGTGCTGATGGAGGATGATAGCAACAAAGAGCTATTTGAAAGTTTAATGCTTAAAACCAGCAAATCAAATTGTTTGGGGACAGACTTGGTGGAGACAACCGAGCACTGAAGGTGATCCTTGGTAAAGATTGCCACTCCCCCACCTTTGGAAGATCTGTCTTGCCGAAAAAGGTTATAACCAGAAAGGTTAACATCAGTGTTCAAAACGCTCTTTCTTAACCATGTCTCAGTAATGACCAAACACATCTGGATTGGAGCTGTGAACCCACACTTTCAATTGATCCATTTTAGGCAATAAGCTTCTAGTGTTAACGTGCAGAAAACCCAGGCTTTTACGAGAGCAGAAATCAGTGAAGCAGATATCAGAGCACCAGTCAGAATTGGGGCTAGCAACAGTAGATGGGCCAGGGTGTACATGCACATTTCCAGATATCATCAGCAGTAATACAATCAAGGCACGGCAGAGGACAGGGAGAGCTCTGCAGTGCTGATTTATGACATCTGAATGTGCATCAGATGGCAACAAGATCATATTGTACAGCAATTTCATCAGGTAACATGAATACAAAGCCGACGAGAGGTGGTTAGAATAGGATGGGAGGCCAAAAGTCTGTGTAACCAATAGAGAGTCAGATTCCCGAGTGTGGAAACAAACAGTCTGTTCCACGGTTGGGCAAAGAAAGTTTGTAGTCAACAAAGTATGCAGGAGTCATGAGGAAAACGACTTAGGGCCATTGTAAGAGTCACTCGCCCCAACAGTGCGTGAGTGCTGGAGACGAGTGAAAGCTCGGGAGAGAGGGGTGAGTGTGATGGGGGTACCTGTACCAGACAGGGGGAGACAGGCCAGGGCAGACGGTGAACAGATCGCCAGGTGGAAACCAAGCAGCAGTGCAGCAGGCAACGGGAGAAGGTGTCACCCCCACTTGGGAGAAGCTTTTATTTCTGGAGGCAGATTTACACAAATATTAATTTCCACAAAGTTTGCTGCTTCAGTGTCTATGGAATACTGAAGTATAATTACAAGCATTTCATAAGTGTCAAAGGTTTTTATTGACAATTACATGAAGTTGATGCAGAGTCAATATTTGCAGTGTTGACCCTTCTTTATAAAGACCTCTGCAATCTGCCTTGGCATGCTGTCAATTAACTTCTGGGCCACATCCTGACAAACTCCAAGCATATTCAATGCTTGGAGTTTGTCAGAATTTGTGGGTTTTTGTTTGTCCACCCGCCTCTTGAGGATTGACCACAAGTTCTCAATGGGATTAAGGTCTGGGGAGTTTCCTAGCCATGGACCCAAAATATCAATGTTTTGTTCCCCGAGCCACTTAGTTATCACTTTTGCCTTATGGCAAGGTGCTCCATCATGCTGGAAAAGGCATTGTTCGTCACCAAACTGTTCCTGGATGGTTGGGAGAAGTTGCTCTCGGAGGATGTGTTGGTACCATTCATGGCTGTGATCTTAGGCAAATTGTGAGTGAGCCCACTCCCTTGGCTGAGAAGCAACCCCACACATGAATGGTCTCAGGATGCTTTACTGTTGGCATGACACAGGACTGATGGTAGCGCTCACCTTGTCTTCTCCGGACAAGCTTTTTTCCTCAGCAGTCCAATCCCTGTACCTTTTGCAGAATATCAGTCTGTCCCTGATGTTTTTCCTGGAGAGAAGTGGCTTCTTTGCCGCCCTTCTTGACACCAGGCCATCCTCCAAAAGTCTTTGCCTCACTGTGCGTGCAGATGCCCTCGCACCTGCCTGCTGCCATTCCTGAGCAAGCTCTGTACTGGTGGTGCCCCGATCCCGCAGCTGAATCAACTTTAGGAAACGGTGCTGGCGCTTGCTGGACTTTCTTGGGCGCCCTGAAGCCTTCTTCACAACAATTGAACCCCCGCCTTAGATATTTGTAGTTGTCCACATATTCTAAGTCAGAACTGTCCAGAGTAGTGATGCTGGACAGGCGGGCAGGTGCAGGCAGCGATCGGTTGAAGAGCATGCATTTAGTTTTACTTGTATTTAGGAGCAGTTGGAGGCCACGGAAGGAGAGTTGTATGGCATTGAAGCTCGTCTGGAGGGTTGTTAACACAGTGTCCAAAGAAGGGCCAGAAGTATACAGAATGGGGTCGTCTGCGTAGAGGTGGATCAGAGACTCACCAGCAGCAAGAACGACATCATTGATGTATACAGAGAAAAGAGTTGGCCCAAGAATTGAACCCTGTGGCACCCCCATAGAGACTGCCAGAGGTCCGGACAACGATTTGACACACTGAACTCTATCAGAGAAGTAGTTGGTGAACCAGGCGATGCAATCATTTGAGAAACCAAGGCTATTGAGTCTGCCGATGAGAATGTGGTGATTGACAGTCGAAAGCTTTGGCCAGGTCAATGAATACGGCAGCACAGTATTGTTTCTTATCGATGGCGGTTACGATATCGTTTAGGACCTTGAGCGTGGCTGAGGTGCACCCATGACCAGCTCTGAAACCAGATTGCATAGCGGAGAAGGTGCGGTGGGATTCGAAACGGTCGGTAATCTGTTTGTTGACTTGGCTTTCGAAGACCTTAGAAAGGCAGGGTAGGATGGATATAGGTCTGTAGCAATTTGGGTCAAGAGTGTCCCCTCCTTTGAAGAGGGGGATGACAGCAGCTGTTTTCCAATCTATGGGAAATTCAGATGACACGAAAGAGAGGTTGAACAGGCTAGTAATATGGGTTGCAATCATTTCGGCAGATAATTTTAGAAAGAAAGGGTCCAGATTGTCTAGCCCGGCTGATTTGTAGGGGTCCAGATTTTGCAGTGATGATGATGATAGTAGATGCTGTTCATTCATCAAACTAACAAAACAGTCACACAGATGGATGCAGCAGATTTACAAAAAAACTGATTTTGTTCAACACAACTCTTTAAGGACAGGTAACATGTTGTTTTTAAATGGACTCAATTACAAATTCAAGTGATACTTTTCAACTGTCTAAATAAAGTCCAAAAGTCAGATACAGATAGAGGGGCAGTCAGTCAGCCAGCTAGCTAATTAGTCAGCCAGCCAGCTTGGACAGGCCATTACCGACCTGCAGGGGTCCTGGTCAGCTTGGACAGGTCATTATCGACCTGCAGGGGCCCTGGTCAGCTTGGGCAGGTCATTACCGACCTGTAGGGCCCTGGTCAGCTTGGACAGATCATTACCGACCTGCAGGGGCCCTGGTCAGCTTGGACAGGTCATTACCGCTGCTGCCCCTCCTTCCTCTGTTAGCACCTGCAGGGGGAGCAGAGTGAATTACCACGTTGTTTTAAATCACACCAATCAAGTCTCTTTGGCTTACAACAACAGTGCATGTCACACCACTGTCTCACCTCACTGTCTATTCCTGACTATAACATCAACTCTGCCAATCGCACCATCTAGAGACCTGCACCTGGCTGGCACTGACTGTCTATTCCACTGGACATTGCCAAGAAAACGGTCAGTCTCAGGTCTGCCAATTGGCACAGGTTCCCTTCTCCCTCCCTCCCTCCCTCCCTCCCTCCCTCCCTCCCTCCCTCCCTCCCTCTCCTGGACAGGTTCCCTTCTCCCTTCCTCTCCTGGACAGGTTCCCTTCTCCCTCCCTCCCTCCTCTCCTGGACAGGTTCCCTTCTCCCTCCCTCCCTCCCTCCCTCCCTCCCTCCCTCTCCTGGACAGGTTCCCTTCTCCCTCCCTCCCTCCCTCCCTCCCTCCCTCCCTCCCTCCCTCCCTCCCTCCCTCCCTCCCTCCCTCCCTCTCCTGGACAGGTTCCCTTCTCCCTCCCTCTCCTGGACAGGTTCCCTTCTCCCTCCCTCTCCTGGACAGGTTCCCTTCTCCCTCCCTCTCCTGGACAGGTTCCCTTCTCCCTCCTCTCCTGGTTCCTACCTACCATGCAGCTGGCACTCTCTTTCCCTTCCTCTCTCTCTCCCTCCTCCTCTCCTGGGCAGCAGGTTGAGGTCAGTGCCACTAACCTGCTGCTCTCTCCGGGTCTCTCCCCCCAGCTGCTCCTGGGGGTGTCAGAGTTGTTCCCTCTCCCTGTCACTCACTCCTTCTCCTCCCTCCCTCCCTCCTCTCTTCTCCACTAACCTGCTGCTCTCTCCGGGTCTCTCCCCCCCAGCTGCTCCTGGGGGTGTCGGAGTCTTGTTGATTATAGTGGTAGGGAGTCGACTCTATTTTTGCAATGGAGGGACCTCTTTTCTTTTCCATAGTCTACTTCAAGAACACATCTTTCACAGCAAAGAAAGATCGAGCTAGCGAGGGAGAGAAAGAGAGATGGGAGGGGCAGGCATGTCCGCCACCAGGCAGACGGTCAAAACAGTACATCGGTAATTAAAAGATGTAGTCTATAGCAATGCTGTCTTTCGCAATGTCGTCTTTCGCAATGTCGTCGCTTGTTATGTCTTGGGGCGCGCAAGTTCACTAAAGTAGGGGCTATCAATGAGGATGCGGAGCTATTCTACACGCAACAGACCGAAGACCAAACACACACTAGCGTTTTTCATAGCGAAGAGAACGGGGAGCAGGCGAGGCAGAGAGACGGTCAGAACCGTGCGCATAGTCTATAGTTTGGTAATCTAGCAATGCCTCGTAAATTCACCAGAAGTATATTAAAGTAGGCTATATATTAAACTATCAATGAGTATGGCCTAGCTATTCTTCATAGTGACAGTGAATTGAAGTTGAACATTGCCAAATGCATCAGTTTAATTAGGCCTAAATGTGCAATAAGAAGTATTGCCTATTAATGAAACCCTGGCTGGCTGTTCACGTCCTAGGTCAGAACTCTCCAACCCTGTCCCTGGAGAGCTACCAACCTTCCTGTAGGTTTCTGCTCCAACCCCAGTTGCAACTGACCTGATTCAAGTTTATCAATCCGCTAATTATTTCATCAGATGCGCTAGATTGGGGATTAGGAGCTCTCCACGAACAAGGTTGAAGAGCCCTGTCCTAGGCAATAGATCGCAAAGCAGCATCCCCGCTAAACCTTTTGGAAATGGCAAGTTCACTCGTATCATCCATAAACAGTCCAGTGCAAATACGGTTCAGCTGCTCAAATCAGCAGGATGTCGGGCATTGTTATTAGGAAGGACGTCTACCATGGATGGATCGCTAAAATAATGATTATGATCACACTTCATCAATTTAAATATTATAGGGAGACATTTGGCAGCCAAGCACGAGTTACCAGTGTAGCCTATTATCGTCTAGATATGAAGTTGAGATATATTCACGCCTACAATAAAAACCTCCAGGGTTCCGTCATAAGATTCAATTCAAATTGAAAACAATTATAACGATAAATACAGGGGGGGGGGGGGGGGGGGCGTTTGGAAAAACGAATCCTGTGTGAATCGTCCTCTGGAATAACACACATGCTTTTATAATAATTACTAAACCAACGTCTCTAGTAATACCCATCCGAACAGGGCTATAACATGGTTTAGAACAGGGCTATAACATGGTACAGAACAGGGCTATAACATGGTATAGAACAGGGCTATAACATGGTAAATAACAGGGCTATAACATGGTAAAGAACAGGGCTATAACATGGTAAAGAACAGGGCTATAACATGGTATAGAACAGGGCTATAACATGGTAAAGAACAGGGCTATAACATGGTAAAGAACAGGGCTATAACATGGTATAGAACAGGGCTATAACACGGTAAAGAACAGGGCTATAACATGGTATAGAACAGGGCTATAACATGGTCAAGAACAGGGCTATAGCATGGTAAAGAACAGGGCTATAACATGGTAAAGAACAGGGCTATAACATGGTAAAGAACAGGGCGGTAAAGAACAGGGCTATAACATGGTATAGAACAGGGCTATAACATTGTATAGAACAGGGCTATAACATGGTCAAGAACAGGGCTATAGCATGGTAAAGAACAGGGCTATAACATGGTAAAGAACAGGGCTATAACATGGTAAAGAACAGGGCTATAACATGGTACAGAACAGGGCTATAACATGGTATAGAACAGGGCTATAACATGGTAAAGAACAGGGCTATAACATGGTAAAGAACAGGGCTATAACATGGTATAGAACAGGGCTATAACATGGTAAATAACAGGGCTATAACATGGTAAAGAACAGGGCTATAACATGGTAAATAACAGGGCTATAACATGGTAAAGAGCAGGGCTATAACAAGAACAGGGCTATAACACGGTAAAGAACAGGGCTATAACATGGTAAAGAACAGGGCTATAACATGGTAAAGAACAGGGCTATAACATGGTATAGAACAGGGCTATAACATGGTAAATAACAGGGCTATAACATGGTATAGAACAGGGCTATAACATGGTAAAGAACAGGGCTATAACATGGTAAAGAACAGGGCTATAACATGGTACAGAACAGGGCTATAACATGGTAAAGAACAGGGCTATAACATGGTAAAGAACAGGGCTATAACATGGTAAATAACAGGGCTATAACATGGTACAGAACAGGGCTATAACATGGTAAAGAACAGGGCTATAACATGGTAAAGAACAGGGCTATAACATGGTAAAGAACAGGGCTATAACATGGTATAGAACAGGGCTATAACATGGTAAAGAACAGGGCTATAACATCTTTTACATTTACATTTAAGTCATTTAGCAGACGCTCTTATCCAGAGCTACTTACAAATTGGCGCATTCACCTGATGATATCCAGGGGGGGGTTAGAAGGATTACTTTATCCTATCCCAGGTATTCCTTAAAGAGGTGGGGTTTCAGGTGTCTCCGGAAGGTGGTGATTGACTCCGCTGTCCTGGCGTCGTGAGGGAGCTTGTTCCACCATTGGGGTGCCAGAGCAGCGAACAGTTTTGACTGGGCTGACTCTTTTCTGAGTTGATATTCCCCAAGTAGCCATACAACAAATCACCACGTGCATCTCTCAGTTAATTGGGCCTATTAGAATGGTAAAAAAAAAAAAAAAAAGCAGACACTGAATATCCCTTTGAGCATGGTGAAGTTATTAATTACACTCTGGATGGTGTATCAATCCACCCAGTCACTACAAAGATACAGGCGACTCTTCCTAACTCAGTTGCCGGAGAGGAAGGAAACCGCTCGTGGAGTTCACAATGAGGCCGATTGTGACTTTAAAAAAGCTAGAGTTTGATGGCTATGATAAGAGACAATTTAAGATGGATCAACGACACTGTAGTTACTCCACAATACTAACCTAAATGACAAAGTGGAAAAGGAAGCCTGTAAGAAAAAACAAATATTCCAAAACATGCATCCTTTTTGCAATAAGGCACTAAAATAACACTGCTGAAGTACGAACACTAATTGCCTAGCAGAGGAGAAGAGCCCATCTCCCTGTACAAATTCCTGATTGCCTAGGAGAGGGAAACTACTCCCCCTCCCATACAGCCACTGATTACCAAAACAACAACAATAATCACAAATTGCCATGCACCTTAAAGGAAAAATCCACTCCCCATGTTATGTCAATGGGCCGAGCGGTGCATTCTGGGCGATTCGGGATAAGGGGGCACTCTCCTTCAAGGAGTGAATGGGAGTCTATTGGGCGCACGCTCCTCAAAAACTCAACATTAACACTAATTTCGTTAACAAGAAGTACAACATTACACATCTTTTCCAGAGGAAAAATAGGCAGATTTCTCGACATATACACTGATTTTGAGAAAGGATTGCGTGACGATTAGCTTAGCGACCGCTTGACGCCGCATGACAACGTGAACGCGATTGGTCAACAGTTTACTGGGCGGGGGTGTTAAACGTTCGTCGTTCATTGGATTCCTATCTCCTTTCTATAATATCTCTGACAACGGCACCATGCATTGAATGCATCCTGGACTAAAGAGACAGACAAATACGGAAAATGTACTAGACTTTCTGTTAAATCACACATTTCTCGAGGTAGGAATATCGCAAAAAAATGTGATGAATGTGAGAAGACATCCTGCCGAGTTATGACACTGGCCAGTACTGAAATCGGAGGTGTATGACAAACGTTTTCACCATCTAAAAGTCGTATTCCTATGAATTTACAGTTTAATGAGAGCGACTTTTATCACAGTGCTACGTTATACCGGCCGGATTTCTGCCTGCTTGAACGCCAATAATTTACATTCACATGTAAAACATCAAATGACCCAGGGAATCGATAAAACATCACTCAGAGATGCACAAAAACAAAATAACGTTCAAAAATGGGTGAACCTTTCCTTTAGTCCTGGTTGTCAACGAGCTGCAACAAACACTCAAACAGGACAGTTTTATCTCAATCTCTTCATTCAAAGACTTAATCATGGACACTCTTACTGATGGTTGTGGCTGCTTTGTGTGATGTATTGTTGTCTCTACCTTCTTGTCCTTTGTGCTGTTGTCTGTGCCCAATAATGTTTGCACCATGTTTTGTGCTGCTACCATGTTGTGCTGCTACCATGTATTTTTTTTATTTGTTATTTATTTCACCTTTATTTAACTAGGCACGTCAGTTTAGAACAAATCCTTATTTACAGTGACGCCTATGAAAAGGCAAAAGACCTCCTGAGGGGACGGGGCCCTGGGATTAAAAATAAATTAAGAAATAACATATAAATATCTGACAATATCGAACTGCTTTGCTACTCGCTAATAGTTGTTAATTAACCGAGCTGGTGTGGTGTATAACTAGCTAGCTAGTTCACAGGCGCTATTTGTTGTAATATTTGCTAGGTAGCTGTCTAACTAGCGTATTAAAACGACAAATATATGATTAAGGTGCAGAAGGATTTGTCAGTGTTATTATTTTATAATATAAAACGTTGCATGCAACTGCACGTGGCTCGTTGGTCTAGGGGTATGATTCTCGCTTCGGGTGCGAGAGGTCCCGGGTTCAAATCCCGGACGAGCCCTCAATTTTATTTTTTATCTCGACGTTAGCTAAATGAAATGGAAGCAAACCATGTATACAAGCAGTAACATAAGGTAAATGGTATTTAAAATACGATTTTTTTAATGATGCCATTTACTTTTGGGAGATGCGTAATCCCGCTTGATGTAGAATGAAGGCTATATATGCTGTCTAGTTATTGAACTGTAATGTGGCTCGTTGGTCTAGGGGTATGATTCTCGCTTTGGGTGCGAGAGGTCCCGGGTTCAAATCCCGGACGAGCCCGCTTTTTTTTTCAGTTCCGTATATCAATGTAATGCCGTATATCAGCCTCATTCTTACTCCTAAAACTATACAGATCATTAACCTACATGTAGAAATTAAGAAATCTTTGGACAAAGTCTAGATTTTTTTTGTTTTGTAAGTTTTTATGTTTGACTGTCATATCTGTTATTGTTTGTAGGGGGCAGTATGGCCCAGTTTTTGCAAGTCACCATCAACCTGTTTTTTGGTCTCATGTCATGCCGTTAAATTGCCATAATTTCGGAAGGTAGTTTATTCCATCAGGCTGTGCAAAACGCTAGAATCGATAGATTCACTTTACTAAATACGCGCCGAACCGTGCTGTGTGTTGTCTATGCCGGTTATCTTTCTGGGTCCTGTTGTTGACTTTAGATATATTGTAGAGCCCCACACATGATATTAGTGCTTGCAAAATACCGCGCCCCCCCCCCACTCTCTTTTTCTCTCTCTGATTTATTACATTGCCAAAGCAAAATGAAATATATAATTCTCTCACACACACACCCTCCCCCCAAAAACACACGTCTTCCTTCGGCCACCTGCCCTCTGTCAAGCACCCTAAACAAAGGGTGTGAGCTCCCCGCCAGTCAGATAGATATGAGCCCAGCAGTAAAGCATCACACAGGCAGGCAGGATGCTGTGCCAACCTTCCTTTAGAGGAGAGACAGCACCAAACTGCTCCAGAACATTCATACGCTCTGAAAAGGACATGCAGGCATGCAGCAGAGCTGACTTTCTGCCTGTCTCTGTTTCTATAACATACAATATCCGCATGTCTGTCTGTCTCTGTTTCTATAACACACAGTATCCACATGTCTTTCTGTCCAGCCCTGCTACCCAGTTCCCCTGCTACCCAGTATCCCCTGCTACCCAGCATCCCCAGCCCTCCTGCCCAGTATCCCCTGCTACCCAGCATCCCCAGCCCTCCTACCCAGTATCCCCTGCTACCCAGTATCCCCAGCCCTGCTACCCAGTATCCCCTGCTACCCAGTATCCCCTCCTACCCAGTATCCCCTGCTTCCCAGTATCCCCTGCTACCCAGTATCCCCAGCCCTGCTACTCCAGCCCAGTACCCCAGTCTCTGCAACCCACCCAGGCCCCTCCACACCAGGCTTCCTCATGTTCAGGTAGCCCCCCCAGGCCTGCTGCTCCCTCTTTGCTGCATCTACCATATGTAACCGATGTCAAATGGCTAGTTAGTTAGCGGTGGCGCGCGCTAATAGCGTTTCAATCGGTGACGTCACTCGCTCTGAGACCTTGAAGTAGGGTTTCCCCTTGCGTTGCAAGGGCCGCGGCTTTTGTGGCGCGATGGGTAACGATGCTTCGTGGGGTGTCAGTTGTTGATGTGTGCAAGGGTCCCTGGTTCGAGCCCAGGTTGGGGCGAAGAGATACTAACCTCAAGATAGCCCTGCGCGGCCTACACTCCTCCAGCCCGGTAAGCTTGACAGCCAAGTACTCCAGTATTGCTGCTCCACCCAGGCTCTTCCAGTCCAGGTATCCCTTCAAGACCCAGTCCATGGTTCTGCGTGAGGACAGGGAGTATGTTATCAACCCTACTCCCGTCAGGACCGGATCACCCGGGTGCTCTACTGCAGACACACCTTCTGTGCCGCCTGCTTAGACACCATCTCCCAGTCCAGGAGCGGCCTGCTGTGCAGCCAGACCACCTGTGTAGGGCGCGGCCTTAACCTTCAGGAAGCGCTGTGGGTCATCTCACACCTCTTGGACCACATGCCTGAGTGTAAAGAAGAGGAGGAGGAGAGGGTGGAGGCTAACGGACAGAAACATGCCTCCTCACAGGCAGAATGGTGAGTCCTCTTCACTTGATGTAATTAAAGGAGTTGTTGACCTGTACCTAGAAAGTCCTCCTTTGTCTTACCGCCACCCCCCTACCCTCCGTACCGCCATGCCCCTACCCTCCGTACCGCCATGCCCCTACCCTCCGTACCGCCACCCCCCTACCCTCCGTACCGCCACGCCCCTACCCTCCGTACCGCCACGCCCCTACCCTCCGTACCGCCACCCCCCTACCCTCCGTACCGCCACGCCCCTACCCTCCGTACCGCCACGCCCCTACCCTCCGTACCGCCATGCACCTACCCTCCGTACCGCCATGCCCCTAGCCTCCGTACCGCCATGCCCCTACCCTCCGTGTCATAATAGAGGTGTGTGGTTATTTAGAAACACTTTGTTGACTGGGTGTCCATTGGTGACCAGTATAAAATGACATTTTATTGGTCACATATTTTATCAGGAATCAAGGTAAGACCCAGATCCAGTCACATCAAATTGACAATGGTTTAATATTACAACAGGGGCAGGCAATAGACAGGTCAAGGCAGGCAGGGGGTCAGTAAACCAGAGGTGGGGAAAAGTTACAGGTCGGCAGGCAGGCTCAGGGTCAGGCAGAGTGGTCAGGCAGGGCAAGGGTCAAAACCAGGAGGGCGAGAAAAAGAGAGACTGGGGGAAAAGCAGGAGCTGAGACACAAAAACGCGTTGACTTGACAAACAAGACGAACTGGCAGACAAACAAACAGAGAACACAGGTATAAATACACAGGGGATAATGGTGAAGATGTGCAACACCTGGAGGGGGAGCGGAGACAATCACAAGGACAGGTGAAACAGATCAGGGTGTGACATATTTAGCAGATGTTATTGCGGGTGTAGTGAAATGCTTGTGTTTGTAGCTCCAACAGTGCAGTAATATCTAACAATTCACAACAATACACACAGATCTAATAAGTAAAAGAACGGAATTAAGAAATATTAGGACGAGCAATGTTGGTGTGGCATTGACTAAAATACAATAGGGTACAATAGGGTAGAATAGGGTAGAATAGGGTAGAACAGGGTAGAATAGGGTAGAACAGGGTAGAATAGGGTAGAATAGGGTAGAACAGGGTAGAATAGGGTAGAACAGGGTAGAATAGGGTAGAATAGGGTAGAACAGGGTACAATAGGGTAGAATAGGGTAGCACAGGGTACAATAGGGTAGAATAGGGTACAATAGGGTAGAATAGGGTAGAACAGGGTAACATGTAAAAGGCTTTGAAAAAGACAAAGCTTGCTGTACGCTCAGTGCTCCGTTAACATGTCACATGATCAGAAATCTTCTAAAAAGAACAGCAATTTCACATTAACATGAAAAGATGTATACTAAAATACTACATGTCATGTCTCAAAAATCGATATCTATCCTACCTCTAAAATGTTTTTATGTCCTCCTGTCACGTCCTGACCATAGTAAGATGTTATTTTCTATGGTAGAGTAGGTCAGGGCGTGACAGGGGGTGTTTTGTGTTTTTCTATGTTTTGTTCTATGTTTAGGTTCTAGTTTTCTATTTATATGTTGTTGTTTTTTGGGATGATCTCCAATTAGAGGCAGCTGGTCCTCGTTGTCTCTAATTGGAGATTATACTTAAGTAGGGTTTTTTTTTTCCACCTGTGTTTGTGGGTAGTTGTCTTCTGTTTAGGTTTCTGTACCTGACAGAAGTGTGCGCTTTCATTCTCTTTGTTATTTTTTCTTTAGTGTTCTGCGTTAAAATAAATATTCATCATGAGCACTCAACACGCTGCGCTTTGGTCCCCTCTCTACGACAGCCGTTACACCTCCGGATTCGAGAAGAAAAGATGACAAGTTCAAGACCTGAAAATGGCTGTCTAGCAATGATCAACGAACAATTTGACAGAGCTTGAAGAATGTTGTAAAGAATAATGTGCAAATATTGTACAATCTAGGTGTGGGAAGCTCTTAGAGATTTACCCGGAAAGACTCAGCTTTAATCGCTGCCAAAGGTGTTTCTAACATGTATTGACTCAGGGGTGTTAATACATATAAATTTGATATTTCTGTGTTTCATTTTCAATAAATTAGCAAACATTTCCAAAAACATGTTGGTAACACTTTACTTGACACCCAGAGTCATAACACATTATGACATGGTGTCCACATCACCAACAAACTATTATGGTCCAAACACACCAAGACAGTCGAGAGGGCACGACAACACCTTTTCCCCCCTCAGGAGACTGAAAGGGTCCCCAGAGCCCCAAAAAGTTATACAGCTGCACCAGCGAGAGCATCCTGACCGGTTGCATCACCACCTGGTATGGCAACTGCTCGGCATCCGCCTGTAAGGCGCTACAGAGGGTAGTAAATACAGCCCAGTACATCACTGGTGCCAAGCTTCCTGCTATACAGGACCTATATACTAGGTGGTGTCAGAGGAAGGCCCTAAAAAATTCTCATAGACTCCAGTCACCCAAGTCATAGACTGTTCTTTCTGCTACCACACGGCAAGCGGTACTGGAGTGCCAAGTCTAGGTCCAAAAGGCTCCTTAACAGCTTCTATACCCCCCCCCAAGCCATAAAGCTGCTGAATAATTAATCAAATGGCCACCTGGGCTATTTACATTGACCCCCACTTTGTTTTAACACTGCTACTACTCACTGTTTATTATCTATGCATAGTTACTTCACCCCTACATGTACAAATTACCTTGACTAACCTGTACCCCCGCACATTTTGATTGAATCTGTCATAATATGGTCATAACGCTGTCATGATGCTGTCATGACACATACTTACAACTGTTGTGAAATACACCACATGACCAACAGTATCTGGACACCTGCTGTTCGAACATCTCATTCCAAAATCAAGGGCATTAATATGGAGTTGGACCCGCCTTTGCTGCTATAACAGCCTTCACTCTTCTGGGAAAGCTTTCCACTAGATGATGGAACATTGCTGCGGGGACTTGCTTCCATTCAGCCACAAGAGCATTAGTGAGGTCGGGCACTGATGTTGGGCGATTAGACCTGGCATTCCAATTAATCCCAAAGGTGTTCAATGGGGTTGAGGTCAGGGCTCTGTGCAGGCAAGTCAAATTCTTCCTCTCCGATCTCGACAAACTAATTCTGTTTCAGAGTCCAGGAGGTACAGAGTGGCAGACATGCTCGTGGTCAAAGCAGGCAGAATGGTCAGGCAGGCAGGTACAGAGTCCAGAAACAAGCAAGGGTCAAAACCTGTGAGGACTTGAAAAAGGAGTACGGCAAAAACCCGCTGGTTGACTTGACTAAACATACAGTACAAAAAAATACAAAATACAAAAACAAAAATGCATGAAATGAAATGAAATGTTTGAAATGTATTCACTACTGTAAGTCGCTCTGGATAAGAGCATCTGCTAAATGACTAAAATGTAAATGTAATACAACACAAACTGGCACAGAGAGACAGGAAACACAGGGATAAATACACTGGGGAAAACAAGCGACACCTGGCGACACCTGGAGGAGGTGGAGACAATAATGAGGACAGGTGAAACAGATCAGGGAGTGACATACTTTCTCCTTCATCTTACTCACAGCTGAGTTGACACTGCCCAGCTGTACCATATTTACATTTCTAAACGTAACAAACAACCAATCTGTTCAGCTAGTTTCTGATTTATTTATTTTAATATTTATTTATTTCACCTTTATTTAACCAGGTAGGCCAGTTGAGAACAAGTTCTCATTTACAACTGCGATCTGGCCAAAATAAAGCAAAAAAAGCAGTTTCGACAAAAACAACAACAAAGAGTTAGATAAGGAGGGTGGGTTCAGCGTGTGAAGAGATAAGGGGGGGTGGGTTCAATGTGTGAAGGTTATATTTCCATTACTGAGTGACTGTAACATATTCAAATCAAAACACAACGTGTGCAAATACTGTTGGACAAAAAAGTGTCTCTAATTATGATTTAAAAAAATAAAGGTTGATTCATGTTGCAGCTCTGGGATGGCCTTTTTTGTTTTATTTTTTACTTTATTTAGTAAATACTTTCGTACCTCTTTCTTGAACGGTATTGTTGGTTAATGTTTTGTAAGTAAGCATTTCACGGTAAGGTCTACCTACACCTGCTGTATTCGGTGCATGTGAGAAATAAAATGAGATTTGAACTGTTATTTTAGCTTTCTGTTTGTATGTAGCTTGCACTTCAATGGCATGACAACTCTTCTCTTTCAACTTGTTAGGCAATCACATGCACCTACGGGGAAAGGATGGCCAGCCACACAGGAGGGTGATTTTCACTAAGGAGGAGAAGGAGGCCATGCTAAATGAAATGCATGCTGGCCATTTTGGAGTGAAGGGGATGATTGCTAAAATTAACCTACTGTCACAACTTCCGCCGAAGTCGGTCCCTCTCCTTGTTCGGGCGGTGTTCGGCGGTCGACATCACCGACCTTCTAGCCATCACTGATCCATTTTCCATTGGTTTTGTCTTGTCTTCCTTCACACCTGGTTCCAATCCCATCAATTACATGTTGTGTATTTAACCCTCTGTTTCCCCTCATGTCCTTGTCGGTGATTGTTTGTTTGAATGTGATGTGCATGTTATGTTCTGGTGCGCGACCGATTTTGTACCCACTTTTATTATTTTGTATATTTTGGTTTTTGGAGGTTTTGATGTTTATGAAACAGCTCCGATTTTACCTCTAGCCTGATTGGGGGTGTGTACGTCTAGCCTGATGGGGGTGTCTACATCTAGCCTGATGGGGGTGTGTACATCTAGCCTGATGGGGGTGTCTACATCTAGCCTGATGGGGGGTGTGTACATCTAGCCTGATGGGGGTGTGTACATCTAGCCTGATGGGGGTGTGTACATCTAGCCTGATGGGGGTGTATACATCTAGCCTGATGGGGGTGTCTACATCTAGCCTGATGGGGGTGTGTACATCTAGCCTGATGGGGGTGTATACATCTAGCCTGATGGGGGTGTCTACATCTAGCCTGATGGGGGTGTAAACATCTAGCCTGATGGGGGTGTATACATCTAGCCTGATGGGGGTGTCTAGCCTGATGGGGGTGTGTACATCTAGCCTGATGGGGGTGTATACATCTAGCCTGATGGGGGGTGTGTACATCTAGCCTGATGGGGGTGTAAACATCTAGCCTGATGGGGGTGTCTACATCTAGCCTGATGGGGGTGTAAACAACTAGCCTGATGGGGGTGTAAACATCTAGCCTGATGGGGGTGTCTACATCTAGCCTGATGGGGGTCTGTACATCTAGCCTCATGGGGTGTCTACATCTAGCCTGATGGGGGTGTGTACATCTAGCCTGATGGGGGTATTTACATCTAGCCTGATGGGGGTGTATACATCTAGCCTGATGGGGGTGTCTACATCTAGCCTGATGGGGGTGTCTACATCTAGCCTGATGGGGGTGTGTACATCTAGCCTGATGGGGGTGTATACATCTAGCCTGATGGGGGTGTAAACATCTAGCCTGATGGGGGTGTAAACATCTAGCCTGATGGGGGTGTCTACATCTAGCCTGATGGGGGTGTAAACAACTAGCCTGATGGGGGTGTAAACATCTAGCCTGATGGGGGTGTCTACATCTAGCCTGATGGGGGTCTGTACATCTAGCCTGATGGGGGTGTCTACATCTAGCCTGATGGGGGTGTGTACATCTAGCCTGATGGGGGTGTCTACATCTAGCCTGATGGGGGTGTCTACATCTAGCCTGATGGGGGTGTGTACATCTAGCCTGATGGGGGTGTATACATCTAGCCTGATGGGGGTGTATACATCTAGCCTGATGGGGGTGTCTACATCTAGCCTGATGGGGGTGTGTACATCTAGCCTGATGGGGGTGTGTACATCTAGCCTGATGGGGGTGTATACATCTAGCCTGATGGGGGTGTATACATCTAGCCTGATGGGGGTGTGTACATCTAGCCTGATGGGGGTGTGTACATCTAGCCTGATGGGGGTGTGTACGTCTAGCCTGATGGGGGTGTGTACAACTAGCCTGATGGGGGTGTCTAGCCTGATGGGGGTGTCTACATCTAGCCTGATGGGGGTGTGTACATCTAGCTTGATGGGGGTGTCTAGACAGATGGGGGTGTCTACATCTAGCCTGATGGGGGTGTGTACATCTAGCCTGATGGGGATGTATACATCTAGCCTGATGGGGGTGTCTAGCCTGATGGGGGTGTGTACATCTAGCCTGATGGGGGTGTGTACATCTAGCTTGATGGGGGTGTGTACATCTAGCCTGATGGGGGTGTGTACATCTAGCCTGGTGGGGGTGTGTACATCTAGCCTGATGGGGGTGTCTACATCTAGCCTGATGCGGGTGTGTACATCTAGCCTGGTGGGGGTGTATACGTCTAGCCTGATGGGGGTGTCTACATCTAGCCTCATGGGGGTGTGTACATCTAGCCTGATGGGGGTGTGTACATCTAGCCTGATGGGGGTGTGTACATCTAGCCTGATGGGGGTGTATACAACTAGCCTGATGGGGGTGTAAACATCTAGCCTGATGGGGGTGTGTACATCTAGCCTGATGGGGGTGTACGTCTAGCCTGATGGGGGTGTCTACATCTAGCCTGATGGGGGTGTCTACATCTAGCCTGATGGGGGTGTGTACATCTAGCCTGATGGGGGTGTGTACGTCTAGCCTGATGGGGGTGTGTACATCTAGCCTGATAGGGGTGTGTACATCTAGCCTGGTGGGGGTGTCTACATCTAGCCTGATGGGGGTGTGTACATCTAGCCTGATGGGGGTGTATACATCTAGCCTGATGGGGGTGTAAACAACTAGCCTGATGGGGGTGTAAACAACTAGCCTGATGGGGGGTGTAAACATCTAGCCTGATGGGGGTGTGAACATCTAGCCTGATGGGGGTGTCTACATCTAGCCTGATGGGGGTGTCTACATCTAGCCTGATGGGGGTGTCTACATCTAGCCTGATGGGGGAGTCTACATCTAGCCTGATGGGGGTGTCTAGCCTGATAGGGGTGTAAACAACTAGCCTGATGGGGGTGTAAACAATTAGCCTGATGGTGTCTGGTGTCTAGCCTGATGGGGGTGTGTACGTCTAGCCTGATGGGGGTGTCTACGTCTAGCCTGATGGGGGTGTCTACGTCTAGCCTGATGGGGGTGTCTACGTCTAGCCTGATGGGGGTGTAAACATCTAGCCTGATGGGGGTGTAAACATCTAGCCTGATGGGGGTGTCTAGCCTGATGGGGGTGTCTACGTCTAGCCTGATGGGGGGGTGTCTAGCTACGTTTCTACCTTCAAGGTGTTTTCATTCTATGGGTTAATGTCTTTGATGACAAGAAAATGCTCAGTTTTATTTATTGTTTTGACCTTTTTATTTAACCAGTAAAAGCCTGTTTTTGGAGGTGGACCTGGCAAGAGGTCAGCAGGAAGTAGTCAGTGTGTACACACATTACAATAAAAACAATTAAGAATAGTTAACAATATTTTCCTCTATCAGAGCTTTAAACTCAGACAGCGACACCAATAACTTAAATCCATGTAACAATAAACAACGTGCTCGACTCCACCTTTATATAAACAGATTGTGTGCCGAATCCTCCTATATAATCCAAAGAATAATTTAAATCCACTAATCTGACTCAGAAGAGAAACAATGGTAGCAGTATACCAGGCCAGTCTACCTTCACAAACCAGGAACAATCACTTGTGTTTTGTTGAATCAAAGCAAGTTCAATCAAATCAAGAACAACAGGAGATGGTTTTGATAGTAAGACATTTTTATTGATCGTTTTGGACAGACATGCTAGATCTCTATACAGTGTGAATGGAGAGCCATCTCTGAGTTACCGTAACTAACCTTGGTCCTGACCTATGATCTGCTCTGAGTTACCGTAACTAACCGATGGTTTGCTGAGTTACCGTAACTAACCTTGGTCCTGACCTATGATCTGCTCTGAGTTACCGTAACTAACCGATGGTTTGCTGAGTTACCGTAACTAACCTTGGTCCTGACCTATGGTCTGCTCTGAGTTACCGTAACTAACCTTGGTCCTGACCTATGATCTACTCTGAGTTACCGTAACTAACCGGGTCCTGAGCTATGATCTACTCTGAGTTACCGTAACTAACCTTGGTCCTGACCTATGATCTGCTCTGAGTTACCGTAACTAACCGGGTCCTGACCTATGATCTACTCTGAGTTACCGTAACTAACCTTGGTCCTGACCTATGATCTGCTCTGAGTTACCGTAACTAACCGATGGTTTGCTGAGTTACCGTAACTAACCTTGGTCCTGACCTATGGTCTGCTCTGAGTTACCGTAACTAACCTTGGTCCTGACCTATGATCTACTCTGAGTTACCGTAACTAACCGGGTCCTGAGCTATGATCTACTCTGAGTTACCGTAACTAACCTTGGTCCTGACCTATGATCTGCTCTGAGTTACCGTAACTAACCGGGTCCTGACCTATGATCTACTCTGAGTTACCGTAACTAACCTTGGTCCTGACCTATGGTCTGCTCTGAGTTACCGTAACTAACCGATGGTCTGCTCTGAGTTACCGTAACTAACCGATGGTCTGCTGAGTTACCGTAACTAACCGGGTCCTGACCTATGATCTGCTCTGAGTTACCGTAACTAACCGATGGTCTGCTGAGTTACCGTAACTAACCGATGGTCTGCTGAGTTACCGTAACTAACCGATGGTCTGCTGAGTTACCGTAACTAACCGATGGTCTGCTGAGTTACCGTAACTAACCGGGTCCTGACCTATGATCTGCTGCGTCAGAGTTGTACCATTATCTTACGTCAGGTGGCGTCACTTCTACGGGACGCTCGTCCCTCAACCAACGGTTGCAGGTGGAATCATTGTGCTATTTGACGTAAGACAATGAACAGACTACAGGATATACAACACACCCAATCAGGGCCAGGCTGGCCCCCAGCCTCAACAGCCTCAACAGCCCCCAGCCTTAACAGCCCCCAGCCTCAACAGCCCCCAGTCTCAACAGCCTCCACAGCCCCCAGCATCAACAGCCTCCACAGCCCCCAGCCTCAACAGCCTCCAACACAAACCAACTCACCCGACAGCCAGCACATGATATTGCCTGCGTCCCAAATGGCACCCTATTTTATATATAGGGCAGTACTTTTGACCAGGGCCCAGGTCAAAAGTAGCGCATTGTATAGGGTAACGTGTGGGACGCGCATATTTTCCCAAAGCTGCTGCACTGTGGTGTTGTAGTCCAATCAACAGTAAACCATTGTTCGTTCAATCAATCAACAGTAAACCATTGTTCGTTCGATCAATCAACAGTAAACCATTGTTCGTTCGATCAATCAACAGTAAACCATTGTTCGTTCGATCAATCAACAGTAAACCATTGTTCGTTCAATCAATCAACAGTAAACCATTGTTCGTTCGATCAATCAACAGTAAACCATTGTTCGTTCGATCAATCAACAGTAAACCATTGTTCGTTCGATCAATCAACAGTAAACCATTGTTCGTTCAATCAATCAACAGTAAACCATCGTTCGTTCAATCAATCAACAGTAAACCATTGTTCGTTCAATCAATCAACAGTAAACCATTGTTCAATCAATCAACAGTAAACCGTTGTTCAATCAATCAACAGTAAACCATTGTTCAATCAATCAACAGTAAACCATTGTTCCATTGTTCAATCAACAGTAAACCATTGTTCAATCAATCAACAGTAAACCATTGTTCCATTGTTAAATCAACAGTAAACCATTGTTCCTTCTCAGGATCGTGACACTGTCTCTAGTCCTAATATAGTGGCGAGGAGGGTGCTGTACCCAGGTCAGGGAAGGAGCAAACACACTGTCTCTAGTCCTAATATAGTGGTGAGGAGGGTGCTGTACCCAGGTCAGGGAAGGAGCAAACACACTGTCTCTAGTCCTAATATAGTGGTGAGGAGGGTGCTGTACCCAGGTCAGGGAAGGAGCAAACACACTGTCTCTAGTCCTAATATAGTGGCGAGGAGGGTGCTGTACCCAGGTCAGGGAAGAAGAAAATACACAAGAACAAGTGTACATGGTAATTAATCAATGAATGAATCAGTCAATCAATGAATGAATAAATACCCCCCCCCCCCAAAGTGCTCCCCTTACATATCAACACTGTCTCCAGTGAGGCAGTACATTGAGAGCAATACATTCCTAGGCACCAGGGCAATAATACATTGAGTGAAACAGTAGGATAAGTAAAGGTCTGCCTACGGTGTCAATCCCCTCACTAGTTGTTTTGGTGCAGGGGTTATGTTTCACTGGGTATGAATAAGCAGGTGACGTTTCACATTCTTCTATCGGGGGCATTTCTTTATTAGGTATCCTAATATATGTCTGAGTCCTCCTTTTTCTCTTCACAGTATCAACATTGTAAATGTTAAGTTCTGTGAATACCCAGGCCTGTTTTTTATACCTATTTCATCCCTACTCAGCTAACAGAAAGTACCAGAAAGTACCAGAGCCATAGTTAGACTTGGGTAACATTTACAAAGGGTTGTGGAAAAATCAATAACTACCTTGAAGTTCTCACTTTGAGGGATTGTTTTTTTTCTTTCTCCCTGGGACTCTCTTCTGACATCAGGGATTCAACGGTATTTTACTGTACATTTGTAAGCCCACTATGGAGAGCTGTTACTCCAGCTATTTAAGGTATGTTCTGATGCTAGCTCACTTGGCTCCAGCTTGGACTAGTATTTGGCTCGTCAGATGGGTCGGGATTTCAGGATTTCACCAGTATTCACAATGGTGGTGCTTCTCGTCTTATTTTTGGAGACTGGTGAGGAACATATTCACAAATGTTTAAAACTCTACACTAACCGTCAAGACACAGTACTCCAAATGTTATGAAGATTATGGTCTTTTGTAAGACTACAAAGACTAGATTTTCACTAACTGCCAAACACCATACATGTTTCCTTTTAAAAAGTGCATTGTCTTACACAAAAAAGAAAAAAAAAACATTTCAAAATTAAAAGTGAACATTTTTCTAAATAAAAAATTATGTTCTGATCACTGGTTATCCACAATACCAGTATACCACGTTACCTGGTTCTGAAAACAGGACCAGATTATTTCAGTAGTAGTAGTAGTAACCTTTTAAACACAGGCAGCATAGAAGTCCATTTTTTATCATCGTAGGGAGTGGACACTTTATATGACACAATTTTAATGACAATGAAGAAGTCGTTTGAATAATTTGGAGGATGTATATTTACAATGAAGTGCTTGAACATCATCATAACCTGCAAGGTCTACATGTGTAAATTCCTATTTTTCTTCTTGGGTTTATTTGACAGGAATGTGTAACTAACTGTTCACGCCATTACCAGATAAGAGGGTATCCTGGTCCCAGATAGACCTGTGCTCTTGTCAACATCATTGCTGTCAATTGACATGACAACGAGTGACACCGGGAGATGGCGTGACGGCACAAACAGGACAAGGGTGGTCTTTTCAACTATTTTGATGATGCTTTTATACAGAACAGAAACAGTAGAGGTCATAATTTATTTCCATGTATTTTGGATAGTCCATTTAGATGCTCTACAGATGGTCATACAAATCAACAAACTGTTGATAAGCAACTGCTTGCTAAGGTTAGGGTAAGGGTTAGGATTAGGGTAAAGGTTAGGTTTAGAATAAGGGTTAGGGTAGGCGTTAGGGTTATGGTTAGGTTTACAATATCGGTTAGGGTTAGAGTAGGGGTTAGGTTTACAATAAGGGTCACGGTAGGGGTTAGGTTTACAATAAGGGTCAGGGTAGGGGTTAGGTTTACAATAAGGGTCAGGGTAGGAGTTAGGTTTACAATAAGGGTTAGGGTAGGGGTTAGGTTTGCAATAAGGGTCAGGGTAGGAATTAGGTTTACAATAAGGGTTAGGGTAGGGGTTAGGTTTACAATAAGGGTCAGGGTAGGAGTTAGGTTTACAATAAGGGTTAGGGTAGGGGTTAGGTTTGCAATAAGGGTCAGGGTAGGAATTAGGTTTACAATAAGGGTTAGAGTAGGGGTTAGGTTTACAATAAGGGTCAGGGTAGGAATTAGGTTTACAATAAGGGTCAGGGTAGGAGTTAGGTTTACAATAAGGGTCAGGGTAGGAATTAGGTGTACAATAAGGGTCAGGGTAGGGGGTAGGTTTACAATAAGGGTTAGAGTAAGGGTTATGGTTAGGGTAAGGGTTAGGTTTACAATAAGGGTCAGGGTAGGAATTAGGTTTGCAATAAGGGTCAGGGTAGGATTAGGTTTACAATAAGGGTCAGAGTAGTAGTTAGGTTTACAATAAGGGTCAGGGTAGGAGTTAGGTTTACAATAAGGGTCAGGGTAGGAGTTAGGTTTACAATAAGGGTCAGGGTAGGGGTTAGGTTTACAATAAGGGTCAGGGTAGGGTTTAGGTTTACAATAAGGGTTAGGGCTAGGGTAAGGGTTATGGTTAGGGTAAAGGTTAGGTTTACAATATGGGTCAGGGTAGGGGTAAAGGTTTACAATAAGGGTCAGGGTAGGAGTTAGGTTTACAATAAGGGTCAGGGTAGGGGTTAGGTTTACAATAAGGGTCAGGGTAGGGTTTAGGTTTACAATAAGGGTTAGGGCTAGGGTAAGGGTTATGGTTAGGGTAAAGGTTAGGTTTACAATATGGGTCAGGGTAGGGGTTAGGTTTACAATAAGGGTTAGGGTAGGGGTTAGGTTTTACAATAAGGGTTAGGGTAGGGGTTAGGTTTACAATAAGGGTTAGGGTAGGGGGTAGGTTTTACAATAAGGGTTAGGGTAGGGTTTAGGTTTACAATAAGGGTTAGGGTAGGGGTTAGGTTTACAATAAGGGTCAGGGTAGGGTTTAAGGTTTACAATATGGGTCAGGGTAGGGTTTAGGTTTACAATAAGGGTCAGGGTGGGGTTTAGGTTTACAATAAGGGTCAGGGTGGGGTTTAGGTTTACAATAAGGGTTAGGGCTAGGGTAAGGGTTATGGTTAGGGTAAAGGTTAGGTTTACAATATGGGTCAGGGTAGGGGTTAGGTTTACAATAAGGGTTAGGGCTAGGGTAAGGGTTATGGTTAGGGTAAAGGTTAGGTTTACAATAAGGGTCAGGGTAGGGGGTAGGTTTTACAATAAGGGTCAGGGTAGGGGTTAGGTTTACAATAAGGGTCAGGGTGGGGTTTAGGTTTACAATAAGGGTTAGGGCTAGGGTAAGGGTTATGGTTAGGGTAAAGGTTAGGTTTACAATATGGGTCAGGGTAGGGGTTAGGTTTACAATAAGGGTCGGGGTAGGAGATAGGTTTACAATAAGGGTCAGGGTAGGGGTAAGGTTTACAATAAGGGTCAGGGTAGGGTTTAGGTTTACAATAAGGGTTAGGGCTAGGGTAAGGGTTATGGTTAGGGTAAAGGTTAGGTTTACAATATGGGTCAGGGTAGGGGTTAGGTTTACAATAAGGGTTAGGGTAGGGGTTAGGTTTTACAATAAGGGTCAGGGTAGGAGATAGGTTTACAATAAGGGTCAGGGTAGGGGTTAGGTTTACAATAAGTGTCAGGGTAGGGTTTAGGTTTACAATAAGGGTTAGGGCTAGGGTAAGGGTTATGGTTAGGGTAAAGGTTAGGTTTACAATATGGGTCAGGGTAGGGGTTAGGTTTACAATAAGGGTTAGGGTAGGGATTAGGTTTTACAATAAGGGTTAGGGTAGGGGTTAGGTTTACAATAAGGGTTAGGGTAGGGGTTAGGTTTACAATAAGGGTCAGGGTAGGGTTTAAGGTTTACAATAAGGGTTAGGGTAGGGATTAGGTTTACAATAAGGGTCAGGGTAGGGTTTAAGGTTTACAATAAGGGTTAGGGTAGGGGTTAGGTATACAATAAGGGTCAGGGTAGGGATTAGGTTTTACAATAAGGGTTAGGGTAGGGTGTTAGGTTTACAATAAGGGTTAGGGTAGGGGTTAAGGTTTACAATAAGGGTTAGGGTAGGGGTTAGGTTTACAATAAGGGTCAGGGTAGGGATTAGGTTTACAATAAGGGTCAGGGTAGGGGTTAGGTTTGCAATAAGAGTCAGGGTAGGAGTTAGGTTTACAATAAGGGTCAGGGTAGGGGTTAGGTTTACAATAAGGGTCAGGGTAGGGGTTAGGTTTCCAATAAGGGTCAGGGTAGGAGTTAGGTTTACAATAAGGGTTAGGGCTAGGGTAAAGGTTAGGTTTACAATAAGGGTCAGGGTAGGGTCTAGGTTTACAATAAGGGTCAGGGTAGGGTGTAGGTTTACAATAAGGGTTAGGTTAGGGGTTAGGTTTTACAATAAGGGTCAGGGTTTGGGTTAAGGTTTACAATAAGGGTCAGGGTAGGGTCTTAGGTTTACAATAAGGGTTAGGGTAGGGTTAGGTTTACAATAAGGGTCAGGGTAGGGGTTAGGTTTACAATAAGGGTTGAGGCAAGGTTAGGGTTAGTAGATTGTTTAATTGTTAGTGTAAATGGACTATCCAAATTAAGAATTACCTCGCCGTATAAAGTAGTGCACTATATAGGGAGTACGGTGGTATTTGGGACTCACGCCTAATCACGATGACACAGACAGTATGATACAGTGCAGCAGCAACAGGAGTGGCATGGCAGTGAGTAACTGTGAAACAAACACTGCACACGACAGAGAAACACAAACCAGCTAGTGATGTGGCACTGAGAACATGGGCCTCAGTGAGGACACCGCTTGGCTGCTGCCCTCTACAGTAGTGATAACCAGCTAGAACATGGGCCTCAGTGAGGACACCGCTTGGCAGCTGCCCTCTACAGTAGTGATAACCAGCTAGAACATGGGCCTCAGTGAGGACACACCGCTTGGCAGCTGCCCTCTACAGTAGTGATAACCAGCTAGAACATGGGCCTCAGTGAGGACACCGCTTGGCAGCTGCCCTCTACAGTAGTGATAACCAGCTAGAACATGGGCCTCAGTGAGGACACCGCTTGGCAGCTGCCCTCTACAGTAGTGATAACCAGCTAGAACATGGGCCTCAGTGAGGACACCGCTTGGCAGCTGCCCTCTACAGTAGTGATGACCAGCTAGAACATGGGCCTCAGTGAGGACACCGCTTGGCAGCTGCCCTCTACAGTAGTGATGACCAGCTAGAACATGGGCCTCAGTGAGGACACCGCTTGGCAGCTGCCCTCTACAGTAGTGATGACCAGCTAGAACATGGGCCTCAGTGAGGACACCGCTTGGCAGCTGCCCTCTACAGTAGTGATGACCAGCTAGAACATGGGCCTCAGTGAGGACACCGCTTGGCAGCTGCCCTCTACAGTAGTGATGACCAGCTAGAACATGGGCCTCAGTGAGGACACCGCTTGGCAGCTGCCCTCTACAGTAGTGATGACCAGCTAGAACATGGGCCTCAGTGAGGACACCGCTTGGCAGCTGCCCTCTACAGTAGTGATGACCAGCTAGAACATGGGCCTCAGTGAGGACACCGCTTGGCAGCTGCCCTCTACAGTAGTGATTACCAGCTAGAACATGGGCCTCAGTGAGGACACCGCTTGGCAGCTGCCCTCTACAGTAGTGATAACCAGCTAGAACATGGGCCTCAGTGAGGACACCGCTTGGCAGCTGCCCTCTACAGTAGTGATAACCAGCTAGAACATGGGCCTCAGTGAGGACACCGCTTGGCAGCTGCCCTCTACAGTAGTGATAACCAGCTAGAACATGGGCCTCAGTGAGGCCACACCGCTTGGCAGCTGCCCTCTACAGTAGTGATAACCAGCTAGAACATGGGCCTCAGTGAGGACACCGCTTGGCAGCTGCCCTCTACAGTAGTGATAACCAGCTAGAACATGGGCCTCAGTGAGGACACCGCTTGGCAGCTGCCCTCTACAGTAGTGATAACCAGCTAGAACATGGGCCTCAGTGAGGACACCGCTTGGCAGCTGCCCTCTACAGTAGTGATAACCAGCTAGAACATGGGCCTCAGTGAGGACACCGCTTTGGAGCTGCCCTCTACAGTAGTGATGACCAGCTAGAACATGGGCCTCAGTGAGGACACCGCTTGGCAGCTGCCCTCTACAGTAGTGATGACCAGCTAGAACATGGGCCTCAGTGAGGACACCGCTTGGCAGCTGCCCTCTACAGTAGTGATGACCAGCTAGAACATGGGCCTCAGTGAGGACACCGCTTGGCAGCTGCCCTCTACAGTAGTGATGACCAGCTAGAACATGGGCCTCAGTGAGGACACCGCTTGGCAGCTGCCCTCTACAGTAGTGATGACCAGCTAGAACATGGGCCTCAGTGAGGACACCGCTTGGCAGCTGCCCTCTACAGTAGTGATAACCAGCTAGAACATGGGCCTCAGTGAGGACACCGCTTGGCAGCTGCCCTCTACAGTAGTGATAACCAGCTAGAACATGGGCCTCAGTGAGGACACACCGCTTGGCAGCTGCCCTCTACAGTAGTGATAACCAGCTAGAACATGGGCCTCAGTGAGGACACCGCTTGGCAGCTGCCCTCTACAGTAGTGATAACCAGCTAGAACATGGGCCTCAGTGAGGACACCGCTTGGCAGCTGCCCTCTACAGTAGTGATAACCAGCTAGAACATGGGCCTCAGTGAGGACACCGCTTGGCAGCTGCCCTCTACAGTAGTGATAACCAGCTAGAACATGGGCCTCAGTGAGGACACCGCTTTGGAGCTGCCCTCTACAGTAGTGATGACCAGCTAGAACATGGGCCTCAGTGAGGACACCGCTTGGCAGCTGCCCTCTACAGTAGTGATGACCAGCTAGAACATGGGCCTCAGTGAGGACACCGCTTGGCAGCTGCCCTCTACAGTAGTGATGACCAGCTAGAACATGGGCCTCAGTGAGGACACCGCTTGGCAGCTGCCCTCTACAGTAGTGATAACCAGCTAGAACATGGGCCTCAGTGAGGACACCGCTTGGCAGCTGCCCTCTACAGTAGTGATGACCAGCTAGAACATGGGCCTCAGTGAGGACACCGCTTGGCAGCTGCCCTCTACAGTAGTGATAACCAGCTAGAACATGGGCCTCAGTGAGGACACCGCTTGGCAGCTGCCCTCTACAGTAGTGATAACCAGCTAGAACATGGGCCTCAGTGAGGACACCGCTTGGCAGCTGCCCTCTACAGTAGTGATAACCAGCTAGAACATGGGCCTCAGTGAGGACACACCGCTTGGCAGCTGCCCTCTACAGTAGTGATAACCAGCTAGAACATGGGCCTCAGTGAGGACACCGCTTGGCAGCTGCCCTCTACAGTAGTGATAACCAGCTAGAACATGGGCCTCAGTGAGGACACCGCTTGGCAGCTGCCCTCTACAGTAGTGATAACCAGCTAGAACATGGGCCTCAGTGAGGACACCGCTTGGCAGCTGCCCTCTACAGTAGTGATAACCAGCTAGAACATGGGCCTCAGTGAGGACACCGCTTTGGAGCTGCCCTCTACAGTAGTGATGACCAGCTAGAACATGGGCCTCAGTGAGGACACCGCTTGGCAGCTGCCCTCTACAGTAGTGATGACCAGCTAGAACATGGGCCTCAGTGAGGACACCGCTTGGCAGCTGCCCTCTACAGTAGTGATGACCAGCTAGAACATGGGCCTCAGTGAGGACACCGCTTGGCAGCTGCCCTCTACAGTAGTGATAACCAGCTAGAACATGGGCCTCAGTGAGGACACCGCTTAGCAGCTGCCCTCTACAGTAGTGATAACCAGCTAGAACATGGGCCTCAGTGAGGACACCGCTTGGCAGCTGCCCTCTACAGTAGTGATAACCAGCTAGAACATGGGCCTCAGTGAGGACACCGCTTGGCTGCTGCCCTCTGTGGATGGTTGCGATGTACAGTTGCCTAATATAGAAAGCGTACATTTACACACACTAACGAATACACTTTTGACAATGGAAGATGGGCTAAACTCAAGTATACAAATGCAGTTTCACTCACAGCATTTTGTGAAAAACAAAAACATAAAATATCAAGACATATTTAAAGAGTGCATTAAGTCACATGATCAAAGATCATTTACATATTCAAACTCGTGTACATCAGTAGACAGCACAATAGTACCTAAAAAAAAACTAAAAAAAGAACAACATGCGTTAGATATACAGCATCCAAATTGGCACCCTATTCCCTATATAGTGCACTACTTTTGACCAGAGCCCTAGGGGTCACTACATAGGGAATAGTGTGCCCTCTGTCTAGCCATTGGACTGCTTGTTCCATGCTGCTTGTTCCTTCCATCCCAATGACACCCTATACCCTAGTGCCATAGGGCTATGGTCTAAAAGTAGTGTACTACATAGGGAATAGGGTGCCATTGGGGATACATACAAGGGGAGAACTCAGTCATCTGCAACTTTTCAAAACATTTCATTTTATACAAAAATATAAAAGAAAAAAAAAATCACCTACATTCTACTTTTTCAACAAAAAAAAAAGTATAGTTCACATGTTTGAGAGGGTTAAGTTTTTTGTTGTTGTTGTTGATCATTTTGTAAATGTAAGACTTTTTTTGGCAATTCCTTTTAATAAAGTACACTATTTTACAACTGAAATGTATGTAACGCTAGTTTCCAACTGATGACCAGTAATTAAGACAAATTCCAATCTGAAAGCTCTACTGGAGGCGAACCAACACAACAAGCATGTGGTGGAGATGAAGATGCAGAATCAGGTGTTGGGATTAACAGGAGCACCCGCCTTCAGTGGTTGCAGGCTCCTGTGGTTTGTCCAGCTTGATGTCAATCACTGGGGAAAAGCTGGTTAAGGAAGCTTTGGAAACACATTTGCAAACAAGTTAACCAGTAGGACAGACTATAGAGACACAGCTGACCCTTTTAAAACGACTAGCCAAAATTTGAAACTGACCCTAACCTTTACCTAATTTTAAGGAATTAAATATTTGTTTATTTGAATCCCCATGAGCTTTTGCAGAGGTCCACAAAAAACACAAAACTTGACAAGTAACACAAGTCACACAAATTTAAAGTACAATGATATACAAACAATAATAATAAAAAACAATGCAAGAATAAAAACGTGTGTGTGTGTGTGTGTCTGTGTTACAGTGTGTGTCTCCTATCACAGTCCAAGTCTTCTCCTCGAACAGTAGCTCTTCTCAATCCTACAGCTGGACACCAATGTAACACAAATGGAACCCTATTCTCTTCAGTGCACTACGTTCGACCTAAAGTAGTGCACTATATAGGGTGTTAGGGCTCTGGTCTAAAGTAGTGCACTATATAGGGAATAGGGCTCTGGTCTAAAGTAGTGCACTATATAGGGTGTTAGGGCTCTGGTCTAAAGTAGTGCACTATATAGGGAATAGGGTGCCATTTGGGACGTAACAAAGGTGTGTCTGAAACTCATGTATCTATCTACTGCTCTCTATTGCCATAACATGGTACTGCTCTAACGTGTCTCTGCAGTATGACCTCTATGGCACTAGGTGGTGCTGTTGTTCATACATCTACTACTAAAGCCGTACCTTTTCAAGGCAGCAATGCATAAGGGCGTGAACAGGACCACGTATGAACCATCCAACATATTGTCCTCCTGTGGAACACAGAGCTTCTACTACTTTAATATAAGGTTAGGACTCTATATTCAATCTGGATCGCTGAAGCCTTACAGGAAATAGAAATGTGAAGGTCATTTCCTTATGGAGCAGACATCTGCAGCGGTTACTGTGAATGCAGCTTCCGCTGAACACGGGAACGTTGTCCTTTTAAATTTCAATCACGCTGTAACTCTTGATAGAGCCCTTTTTTTTTTTTTAAGTGAGCTTAAAATCAATGCGGTAAAGACTTGCCTGCTTCCATCTTGTTTACAGTGACAGCCATTAGTGGAACGGAGTAAATCATACAGCTTAAAGAGATTTTTAAAATATGTCTCTTTCCGTAGTGTGTATAGATATTAGCTACATTCAATACACACAGTAAGCAAAACAACAGCGTTCTTCAAGAAAAGACATAAAGAAAATATCAAGGAACAGGATAGACTTCTAAAGCCCATTTGGTTGTATTTAATCTCTTCATTAAATGAGCTCACAGCCACCCCCCTGTCTGATATATGACATCATTCTCCTGTCTCTCTGCCCGCGTCCCCAATGGCATCCTATTCTCTATAGTGTATAGCGCACTATTTGTGATAAGGGTCCGGTAAAGACAATAGGGTTCCATTTGGGACCGAGCCTCGTCACCACGGCAGGTTATATACACACCCAAATGACACGCTCCTTGGAGGCCATGGCAGGGCGGTTTCCATGGCACCAGTGTGTCTCTGTGTTCGCCTGTTGTGTGTGCATGTGCGTGCCGTTTGTGTATGTGTGTGTTTACGTGCATGTCATTTGTGTGTGTGTGTGTGTGTGTGTCTGGTATGTTATTGAGTCCTGTTAAATGTCATCTGAAGGACGTCCTGCTAACATCACATATGCCTGGACATTTCCAGAGGATCAGCCAATCAGAATCCCCCATCCCAATCACACATACTACCATTGCAAAGGAGCCCTGTGGCCCCTGGTGACGACACCAGCAGCCTGGTTTAGGGAAGTCTGTTCCAGAGAAGGTCTATCACCTTCAGATGAGGAGGGATGACTAGCCACACAGGAAGTCATGTTATCCATTCTGTAGTGGGCATTCTATTGAGGAGGTAGAGGACCAGGAAGTCATGTTATCCATTCTGTAGTGAGCATTTAGCCACCTAGCTAATGTTAGCAACAACAAATTAGAAATATTTTTATCCCCGCTGGCGCTACAGATGGATATATCCTCTAATACATAAGGACTATTAAAGGCCCAAAAATAAATACAACATTTCAAATTATTCCGATTTCTTTTCAGGGGGTGCTGCAGCACCCTCAGCACCCCTACTTCCTGTAATGAGAGAGTATGACTCTGGAGGGGATAACTTGGTCCCCAGGCTCTATTGATACCCCCTCCATAATCAGGACCAGATCTGACTGCCTATCGCATCTGAATGACTGTGACTGTCACGACAATCTGTGTGTTTTTGGAAGTTGATTCGCTGCTTTTGTTCCCATAACTCCGCCCCGTAGTTACTGTTGCTACGACAAATGCTTGCTAGCAGTTAATATGATGCTAGCTAGCGAACCGTGGCATTGGCAAGCCTAGATAACTACATTAACAGGAGAAGGAAAAAAAAGACGTTAACAAAACACTCCAAGGTAAGTGTATTTTTTTTGTCTTGAAATTTCATATTTGAAAGGTGCATTGAAACAATTATCTGGCTAACTAGATAATATGGAGATATATTTTCAATCACAGCCAGCTAGTAAGTTATGATGAGGTCACAGCCAGCTAGTAAGTTATGATGAGGTCACAGCCAGCTAGTAATTTATGATGAGGTCACAGCCAGCTAGTAAGTTATGATGAGGTCACAGCCAGCTAGTAAGTTATGATGAGGTCACAGCCAGCTAGTAAGTTATGATGAGGTCACAGCCAGCTAGTAAGTTATGATGAGGTCACAGCCAGCTAGTAAGTTATGATGAGGTCACAGCCAGCTAGTAAGTTATGATGAGATCACAGCCAGCTAGTAAGTTATGATGAGATCACAGCCAGCTAGTAAGTTATGATGAGGTCACAGCCAGCTAGTAAGTTATGATGAGGTCACAGCCAGCTAGTAAGTTATGATGAGATCACAGCCAGCTAGTAAGTTATGAGATCACTATGGTATGTGGGTAATCAAGGCGTCATCTGACAGCTTGTCATACATTTATAATAGAACATTTAGCTTTACATTTGTTTTCATTTCCACATTGTGTGTGTGTGTGTCCATCCTTCTGTCTGTCTGCTTGCCTGTCTGTCTTTCTGTCTGTTTAGGAGTTTCAGATGTGGATGGAGAAGAGTGGTGGTGGACAAAACAGGAGGGCGTGTTCACTGAGCACATCTATTCCTGCTGATACACTGTAGCTATCCCATTGGTATTACTGCTGATACACTGTAGCTATCCCATTGGTATTACTGCTGATACACTGTAGCTATCCCATTGGTATTACTGCTGATACACTGTAGCTATCCCATTGGTATTACTGCTGATACACTGTAGCTATCCCATTGGTATACACTGTAGCTATCCCATTGGTATTCCTGCTGATACACTGTAGTTATCCCATTGGTATTACTGCTGATACACTGTAGTTATCCCATTGGTATTACTGCTGATACACTGTAGCTATCCCATTGGTATTACTGCTGATACACTGTAGCTATCCCATTGGTATACACTGTAGCTATCCCATTGGTATACACTGTAGCTATCCCATTGGTATTACTGCTGATACACTGTAGCTATCCCATTGGTATTACTGCTGATACACTGTAGTTATCCCATTGGTATTACTGCTGATACACTGTAGCTATGCCATTGGTATACACTGTAGCTATCCCATTGGTATTACTGCTTGGATGGATAGCTAAGAGGTGGAAGGGTTGAAAGCATACAGGTCGATACTGTACTGGTTCCAAGTCATTACTTGGCACTGGATTGTGTAACACAAAGACACATCATGCATCACACACTGAGAACAGACTGTGTGGACCACCCTTCCTCCTCATAGGCAGTACTCCAATTCATTGGACTTACAAGTCATGTTTACGTCCCGATTCACTTCCTTCTCCCAAAGTGTGCACTTATATACTTTCTTGCATGGATATAGCAATGGGAACTCCCTCCTTCTAATTCTATGCTTCTATGCAATTCATGACAAGGAGTTTGCAAGTGCACACTTAGGGAGAAGGGAGTAGAATTAGGACATAACCGAGTGTGCTCTCTCATCATCTATATGCCCAGTCCTGTACTGAAGGATACAGTGATATTACAACATAAGGGATACTTTAAGGAATGAATTAAAATGTATTTCTATTCATATTGTAGACCCATCCTCTCCCACTGAGTTCTTGTTTGTGACATTTTGTTTGTTGGAAGTCAAGTTTTTTTGTTTACATACCAGTAAATATTGTCAACAGTGGGAACAGTTCCAGAGAATCTGAAAGGGGGCTGATCAATGATATGAACACATTTTCCTGTTGTGATATTTGAAGGTTACAAATGTAATTTTTGGAAGAAAATACTTTTCTATTTAGTAGTTAATTTGTTCCAGACCTGACAGGTTGCCTTTCAACTCATCTATTTTGTGTTACAGCCCTTTGGGAACTATGAGAAGGTAGTGATTCCATTGCACAACGGCATTGCTGTCTACGGGCAACCCGAGCAGCTCCTCCAGCTGACCCCGCCTGTCTTCTAGATGCTGCTGCCCCCGCCTGTCTTCTAGATGCTGCTGCCCCCGCCTGTCTTCCAGATGCTGCTGACCCTGCCTGTCTTCTAGATGCTGCTGCCCCCGCCTGTCTTCTAGATGCTACTGACCCTGCCTGCCTTCTAGATGCTGCTGCCCCCGCCTGTCTTCTAGATGCTGCTGCCCCCGCCTCTCTTCTAGATGCTGCTGCCCCCGCCTGTCTTCTAGATGCTGCTGCCCCCACCTGCCTTCTAGATGCTGCTGCCCCCGCCTGTCTTCTAGATGCTGCTGCCCCCGCCTCTCTTCTAGATGCTGCTGCCCCGCCTGTCTTCTAGATGCTGCTGCCCCCGCCTGTCTTCCAGATGCTGCTGCCCCCGCCTGTCTTCCAGATGCTGCTGCCCCCGCCTGTCTTCTAGATGCTGCTGCCCCCGCCTGTCTTCCAGATGCTGCTGCCCCCGCCTGTCTTCCAGATGCTGCTGCCCCGCCTGTCTTCTAGATGCTGCTGCCCCCGCCTGTCTTCCAGATGCTGCTGCCCCCGCCTGTCTTCCAGATGCTGCTGCCCCCGCCTGTCTTCTAGATGCTGCTGCCCCCGCCTGTCTTCCAGATGCTGCTGCCCCCGCCTGTCTTCCAGATGCTGCTGCCCCCGCCTGTCTTCCAGATGCTGCTGCCCCCGCCTGTCTTCTAGATGCTGCTGCCCCCGCCTGTCTTCCAGATGCTGCTGACCCTGCCTGTCTTCTAGATGCTGCTGCCCCCGCCTGTCTTCTAGATGCTACTGACCCTGCCTGCCTTCTAGATGCTGCTGCCCCCGCCTGTCTTCTAGATGCTGCTGCCCCCGCCTCTCTTCTAGATGCTGCTGCCCCCGCCTGTCTTCTAGATGCTGCTGCCCCCGCCTGCCTTCTAGATGCTGCTGCCCCCGCCTGTCTTCTAGATGCTGCTGCCCCCGCCTCTCTTCTAGATGCTGCTGCCCCGCCTGTCTTCTAGATGCTGCTGCCCCCGCCTGTCTTCCAGATGCTGCTGCCCCCGCCTGTCTTCTAGATGCTGCTGCCCCCCGCCTGTCTTCTAGATGCTGCTGCCCCCGCCTGTCTTCCAGATGCTGCTGCCCCCGCCTGTCTTCCAGATGCTGCTGCCCCCGCCTGTCTTCTAGATGCTGCTGCCCCCGCCTGTCTTCCAGATGCTGCTGCCCCCGCCTGTCTTCCAGATGCTGCTGCCCCCGCCTGTCTTCTAGATGCTGCTGCCCCCGCCTGTCTTCCAGATGCTGCTGCCCCCGCCTGTCTTCCAGATGCTGCTGCCCCCGCCTGTCTTCTAGATGCTGCTGCCCCCGCCTGTCTTCTAGATGCTGCTGCCCCCGCCTGTCTTCCAGATGCTGCTGACCCTGCCTGTCTTCTAGATGCTGCTGCCCCCGCCTGTCTTCTAGATGCTGCTGACCCTGCCTGTCTTCTAGATGCTGCTGCCCCCGCCTCTCTTCTAGATGCTGCTGCCCCCGCCTGTCTTCTAGATGCTGCTGCTCCCGCCTGTCTTCCAGATGCTGCTGCCCCCGCCTCTCTTCTAGATGCTGCTGCCCCCGCCTGTCTTCTAGATGCTGCTGCCCCCGCCTGTCTTCTAGATGCTGCTGCCCCCGCCTGTCTTCTAGATGCTGCTGCCCCGCCTGTCTTCTAGATGCTGCTGCCCCCGCCTGTCTTCCAGATGCTGCTGCCCCCACCTGTCTTCTAGATGCTGCTGACCCCGCTTGTCTTCTAGATGCTGCTGCCCCCGCCTGTCTTCCAGATGCTGCTGACCCCGCCTGTCTTCCAGATGCTGCTGACCCCGCCTGTCTTCTAGATGCTGCTGCCCCCGCCTGTCTTCTAGATGCTGCTGCCCCCGCCTGTCTTCTAGATGCTGCTGCCCCCGCCTGTCTTCTAGATGCTGCTGCCCCCGCCTGTCTTCTAGATGCTGCTGACCCCGCCTGTCTTCTAGATGCTGCTGACCCCGCCTGTCTTCTAGATGCTGCTGCCCCCGCCTGTCTTCTAGATGCTGCTGACCCCGCCTGTCTTCTAGATGCTGCTGCCCCCGCTTGCATAATTTGTGTTTCTTTTTGTTTCTACAGGTGTTTTAAAAAAAAATTATAATAATAATTTTACAAAAAAATGTAATTTAGCAGATGCTCTTATCCAGAGCGACTTACAGTAGTGAATGCATACATTTAATTTTATTTCATGCATTTAAAAAAAAAAAAAATTGTACTGGGAATCGAACCCACAACCCTGGCGTTGCGCACACCATGCTGGTGTTGCAAACACCATGCTCTACCAACTGAGCCACAGGGAAGGCCCCGGTTCCCGGCTGATGACCTGTCCCCCATAGCTGAGAGAAACCGAGGAGGAAAATCCCTTTGTCCCCAATACTACAACGAATGTTTCTAACTGTACTGATGAGCAAGAGGAGGGCAGATTTATCCATTGTTGCTAAACTGTGTTAAAAAAAAATAATTTACAGTGCCACTTTGTTACCAGAAACGAGTCACATAAGGTATTCTGCTAATAGAATTACAATATACAAATGTTCTTGCTTTTCAGTGAAGTTCTGCCCATAATATGCTGGAAACCATTATCAAGGAAACTGAGTTGAACACTTTTGTAAATTGTAACTTTTCTTGAACGCCAGAGATTCTGAGGACAGAGATTGCTACCTGTAGGACAATATATCTCTCACAGGTCGCTAATGAAATCATTTGTGCAGACTAATTGCTATGGCAATTATGGGAATAACTAATCAATGAACTAATTAAAACAATGGTATTGGCTATTATGCCTCTCAATTTCCAGTCGACATTGGGGGGGGGGATGTTTTTCAGCTGCAGGAACTGCGAGAATAGTCAGATTCGAGGGAAAGATGAATGGAGTAAAGTACAGAGAGATCCTTCATGAAAACCTGCTCCAGAGTGCTCAGCACCTCAGACTGGGGTATTGTGTGTTGATTGATGTGGGGTGGGTGGGGTGGGGGACGTCGACAATTGAATCAATTTTAGAATAAGGCTGTTACGTAACAAAATGTGGGAAAAGTCAAGGGGTCTGAATACTTTCTGAATGCACTGTATAGTCATGGATTTAGCTGCTAGCTTGTTAGCTAAGGTTAGCTTGCAGCACCTTGCCCAATCTGTCTTCACTAATCCCATGAACTGCTCACACACTTGACTGGTAATAGCAACATTAATAGCGGCGCTATGGGCGAGAAGCAGAAAACCAGTTTGTGACGCAGATCGACGCGAAGGTCAGATTCGGAAAGCAGTCAGATCTGCCACTGACACCGGCTGGATGGTCCTGATTATGGAGGGGGTAGAGACTAGAAAGTCATGCTTTCCATTATGTATTGTGTTATCAGGGCAGAAGGATATTAAAAGGTGACTGAGGGCTTTGAGGTGCTCTGCTGTAGCCTCATCAGTAGACTCCAGATTAGCCTCTGCATGTGTTTACTAATGAGACCGGCTGCAGTAGATTTATACCGGCAATGTCATAGATGTATTTAGACACAGAAAGGGCGAGGTGTTTTGATATTCCACTGACTGTCTGGAGTCACACCTTCTTTATCAGCCAACAGCCCAGTCTGTAATAAAAAAACTAACATGGGTTGAATGGAGGACATGGAGGATAAAAATGTTTTAAATTCATAGATCACGAATTCAAAGACTAACATGGTCCAAACACACCAAGACAGTCGTGAAGAGGGCACGACAAAACCTATTACCCCCTCAGGAGACTGAAAAGATTCGGCATGGGTCCTTAGATCCTCAAAAAGTTGTACAGCTGCACCATCGAGAGCATCCAGACTGGTTACATCACTGCCTGGTATGGCAATGTCACGTCCTGACCATAGAAAGCTGTTATTTTCTATGGTAGAGTAGGTCAGGGCGTGATGGGTTTTTTCTAGTTTAGATTTTCTATGTTGTTATGTTCTAGTTTTTGTATTTCTATGTTGTTTTGTTGGGATGATTAGAGGCAGCTGGTCATCGTTGTCTCTAATTGGAGATCATCCTTAAGTAGTTGTTTTTCCCACCTGGGTTTGTGGGAGATTGTTTTTGAGTGAGTGTATGTTTCACCTCTTCGTCACAGTTTGTTGTTTTTGTTCTTTAGTTTATTTGTATGTATTGCAATAGTTTCACAGTTTAATAAAGAAAATGTGGTACGATACACACGCTGCGCTTTGGTCCGCTCCTTCATCATACGACAGCCGTGACAGGCAACTGCTCGGCCTCCGACCGTAAGGTGCTACAGAGGGTAGTGTGAACGGCCCAGTACCTCACTGGGGCCAAGCTTCCTGCCATCCAGGACCTCTATACCAGGCGGTGTCAGAGGAAGGCCCTAAAAATTGTCAAAGACTCCAGCCACCCTAGTCATAGACTGTTCTCTCTGCTACCACACAGCAAGCAAAACCGGAGCACCAAGTCTAGGTCCAAGAGGCTTCTAAACAGCTTCTACCCCCAAGCCATAAGACTCCTGAACATCTAATCAAATGGCTACCCAGACTATTCCCCACCCCCCTCTCTTTTACGCTGCTGCTATTCTCTGTTATCATCTATGCATAGTCACTTTAATAACTCTACCTACATGTACAAATTACCTCGACTAACCGGTGTCCCCGCACATTGACTCTGTACCGGTACACCCTGTATATAGCCTCCACATTGACTCTGTACCGGTACCCCCTGTATATAGCCTCCACATTGACTCTGTACCGGTACCCCCTGTATATAGCCTCCACATTGACTCTGTACCGGTACCCCCTGTATATAGCCTCCACATTGACTCTGTACCGGTACCCCCTGTATATAGCCTCCACATTGACTCTGTACCGGTACCCCCTGTATATAGCCTCCACATTGACTCTGTACCTGTACCCCCTGTATATAGCCTCCACATTGACTCTGTACCGGTACCCCCTGTACATAGTCTCACTATTGTTATTTTACTGCTGCTCTTTAATTACTTGTTACTTTTATTTCTTACTTTTTCAGGGATTTTTTCTGAAAACTGCATTGTTGGTTAAGGGTTTGTAAGTAAGTATTTCACTGTACAGGTGTACACCAAATTAAATTTGATTTGGTTCATTTATAAACAGGTCAAATGAAAGCTAACCAGGGTTGTTTCCTTAATGCCACCCTATTCCCTATATAGTGCACTACTTTAGACCAGGACCTATTCCCTATATAGTGCACTACTTTACTACAGAGCCCTTGCCTCTAGTCAAAAGTTGTCCACTATATAGGTTAATCAGGGGCCTTTCGAGACACATCCCAGGTCACAGAGGAGCTAAAAGCCTGTTTTCCTGATTCCTACTAACGTGGACGAACCTTTTTTCTGTCAGAATCCTGCGTTGCATCCAGACCATCCTCTCTCCTCTGCCACTCTGCTGCTCTGCAGAGGAGATGAGATGCAGGCCAGGGCCTAAAGCGAGGGAAGAGATTGCTCCACAAAAACAGAGAGGAGGTTTGTGCCTCAGGCCTTGACACCAATAGTAAATCACACTCCTCCAGTATGACACCCTGTTAATAAAGGAATTCCTGCTTGAGATTCAATAATTCTACCCTGAATTTAGGAATATGGTCGATATAGCCTGTAGAATGAGTAACTAAAGGGTTAAGCATAAGTCTCATGAGATTGACTAGGATAGGAGAGGAATGGGGGTCTGTGGGTTTGAATAAACACCAAGAACTGTTAAACTGTGGATGAGCTGACCTAGCTAGGACTCTGAGGGTTTCAGATATGAGAGGGAGTTCCCCTCAAGGTTTCCCTAATCTCAGAGGAATAAAACTGTCGGCTGGGTAATGATCTACAGTGTTAAGAGATCCGGGGCCTTAATGTTTGTGTGTATGTGTGTGTGTGAATACGGAGCCTGGTATATAATGATGTCTCTGTACAATGGACTTCAGAGCGCTCTCCTGAATAAACAATTCTGATTCTTGTAAGCTGGTCCTCTGTCTGTGTTGTTCAACCAGAATCTTACACATTCTGGATGGCAGACTGAGTATTTTAATTGAAGTTAACATTGAGAACATAATTCTCATATCACACACCCCCCATCCCCAACACACCCACCCATTTCAAAACGGGCAATTTCAAGATCTGGTCTGCGTTAAATATTGTCTAAAATATAATCTAAAATATCAGCCACCCATTCTCCTCTCAAATCAAATGTATTTATATAGCCCTTCTTACATCAGCTGATATCTCAAAGTGCTGTACAGAAACCCAGCCTAAAACCCCAAACAGCAAGCAATGCAGGTGTAGAAGCACGGTGGCTAGGAAAAACTCCCCTAGAAAGGCCAGAACCTAGGAAGAAACCTAGAGAGGAACCAGGCTATGAGGGGTGGCCAGTCCTCTTCTGGCTGTGCCAGGTGGAGATTATAACAGAACATGGCCAAGATGTTCAAATGTCCTCTCCACCTCAAACTGTGCGATTGGGTAAAAGTGTTGATCCTAACACAAACAGAAGGGAGAAACAACAATGGAATCGTTGAGAGAAAATAATAATCTACACATTTACTATATGTCCTTATTGTTTTCTTTTACAACTTTAGTCCATGTGTATGTTTAAAACTACAGCCGAGCTGGGTTTGTGGGTGTGTAATACACCTTGATAGAGGAGATAGACTGAATATTAAAATGCTTAATCAGTTGTTCCTCTGCCAGGCTTCCTCCTGCCCTGTGCCCCCCACTCCCCCTCCTCCTCGTCATGGCTAGCAGGTAGGTGTGGAAAGACGAGTGTCTTGGATGTTGCCTCAGCCCCACTAGAGAGATCGATACTGTCCAGGGAGCGCTGTAACAAAACACTGGCTCTGTTCCATTAAGCAGAGGTGAGTCTCAAATGGCACCCTATTCCCTATATAGCGCACTATATACATAGGCCCTGGTCAAAAGAAGTGCACTATATAGAGAGAATAGGGTGCCATTTTGGACTCATTTGGGAGGCAGGACCTCTCCTCCTCATTCCCCTCTCCTCTCCTCCTCCTTCCCTCTCCTCGCCTCCTCATTCCCCTCTCCTCTCCTCTCCTCCTCCTTCCCTCTCCTCTCCTCCTCATTCCCCTCCCCTCGCCTCCTCATTCCCCTCTCCTCTCCTCCTCCTTCCCTCTCCTCTCCTCCTCATTCCCCTCTCCTCTCCTCCTCCTTCCCTCTCCTCTCCTTCCCTCTCCTCGCCTCCTCATTCCCCTCTCCTCTCCTCCTCCTTCCCTCTCCTCTCCTCCTCCTTCCCTCTCCTCGCCTCCTCCTTCTCCTCTCCTCTCCTCCTCATTCCCCTCCCCTCGCCTCCTCATTCCCCTCTCCTCTCCTCCTCCTTCCATCTCCTCTCCTCCTCCTTCCCTCTCCTCTCCTCCTCATTCCCCTCCCCTCGCCTCCTCATTCCCCTCTCCTCTCCTCCTCCTTCCCTCTCCTCTCCTCCTCCTTCCCTCTCCTCGCCTCCTCCTTCCCCTCTCCTCTCCTCCTCCTTCCCTCTCCTCTCCTCCTCATTCCCCTCTCCTCTCCTCCTCATTCCCCTCCCCTCGCCTCCTCATTCCCCTCTCCTCTCCTCCTCATTCCCCTCTCCTCTCCTCCTCCTTCCCTCTCCTCTCCTCCTCCTTCCCTCTCCTCGCCTCCTCCTTCCCCTCTCCTCTCCTCCTCCTTCCCTCTCCTCTCCTCCTCATTTCCCCTCTCCTCTCCTCCTCATTCCCCTCCCCTCGCCTCCTCATTCCCCTCTCCTCTCCTCCTCATTCCCCTCTCCTCTCCTCCTCCTTCCCTCTCCTCTCCTCCTCATTCCCCTCTCCTCTCCTCCTCATTCCCCTCCCCTCGCCTCCTCATTCCCCTCTCCTCTCCTCCTCATTCCCCTCTCCTCTCCTCCTCTTCCCCTCTCCTCTCCTCCTCCTTCCCTCTCCTCTCCTCGCCTCCTCCTTCTCCTCTCCTCTCCTCCTCATTCCCCTCCCCTCGCCTCCTCATTCCCCTCTCCTCTCCTCCTCCTTCCCTCTCCTCTCCTCCTCCTTCCCTCTCCTCTCCTCCTCATTCCCCTCCCCTCGCCTCCTCATTCCCCTCTCCTCTCCTCCTCCTTCCCTCTCCTCTCCTCCTCCTTCCCTCTCCTCGCCTCCTCCTTCCCCTCTCCTCTCCTCCTCCTTCCCTCTCCTCCTCATTCCCCTCTCCTCTCCTCCTCATTCCCCTCCCCTCGCCTCCTCATTCCCCTCTCCTCTCCTCCTCATTCCCCTCTCCTCTCCTCCTCATTCCCCTCTCCTCTCCTCCTCCTTCCCTCTCCTCGCCTCCTCATTCCCCTCTCCTCTCCTCCTCCTTCCCTCTCCTCGCCTCCTCATTCCCCTCTCCTCTCCTCCTCCTTCCCCTCTCCTCTCCTCCTCATTCCCCTCCCCTCGCCTCCTCATTCCCCTCTCCTCTCCTCCTCCTTCCCCTCTCCTCGCCTCCTCCTTCCCCTCCTCCTTCTCCTCTCCTCGCCTCCTCCTTCCCCTCTCCCCTCGCCTCCTTCCCTCTCCTCTCCTCCTCATTCCCCTCTCCTCTCCTCTTCATTCCCCTCCCCTCGCCTCCTCATTCCCCTCTCCTCTCCTCCTCATTCCCCTCTCCTCTCCTCCTCCTTCCCTCTCCTCTCCTCCTCATTCCCCTCTCCTCGCCTCCTCCTTCTCCTCTCCTCTCCTCCTCATTCCCCTCTCCTCGCCTCCTCCTTCTCCTCTCCTCGCCTCCTCCTTCTCCTCTCCTCTCCTCCTCATTCCCCTCTCCTCTCCTCCTCATTCCCCTCTCCTCGCCTCCTCCTTCTCCTCTCCTCGCCTCCTCCTTCCCCTCTCCTCTCCTTCCTCATTCCCCTCTCCTCCTCATTCCACACAAACATTTGAAATTAGAAGTAAAGATACCTGAATAGAAAATCACTCAAGTAAAAGTGAGTCACCCAGTAAAATACTACTTGAGTAAAAGTTTTTGGTTTGAAATATACTTAAGTATCAAAAGTAAAAGTAGAAATCATTCAATATTCCTTTATATTAAGCAAACCAGACGGCACCATTTTCTTGTTATTTTAATTTACGGATAGCCAGGGGCACTCAGAAATCATTTTCAAACGAAGCATTTGTTTTTAGTGAGTCTGCCAGATCAGAGGCAGTAGGGATGACCTGGGAATGTTTTCTTGATCAGTGCGTGAATTGGAACATTTTCCTGTCCTGCTAAACATTCAACAATGTAACTAACACTTTTGGGTGTCAGGGAAAATGTATGGAGTAAAAAATACATTATATTCTTAAGGAATGTAAAGGAGTAAATAACAACGTAAAGTACAGATGTAGACAACTGACATTTACTCCTGAGGTGCTGACTTGTTGCACCCTCGACCACTACTATGATTATTATTATTTGACCCTGCTGGTCATCTATGAACATTTGAACATCTTGGCCATGTTCTGTTATAATATCCACCCGGCACAGCCAGAAGAGGACCGGCCACCCCTCATAGCCTGGTTCCTCTCTAGGTTTCTTCCTAGTTTTTGGGCTTTCTAGGGAGTTTTTCCTAGCCACCGTGCTTCTACACCTGCATTGCTTGCTGTTTGGGGTTTTAGGCTGGGTTTCTGTACAGCACTTTGAGATATCAGCTGATGTAAGAAGGGCTATATAAATACATTTTATTTTATTTTATTTTATTTTATTTGATTTGATTTACACGACTGCAGCAGAGAAACAAATGATCTGGTAACGTGATACGTTTCTCTTATAATCCCTGTCAGTACATATTTATTACTGTAATAACATGGTTCTATATGTGACACATTAGTTGATCTAACTAATAAAGGATTGTTTGATTATTGACTCGACTACTGTGAGGAGGCCACACCATAGAAATATAACCCATACAACTGGCCTTCCCATTCAAGTCAATGACGGCACACTGGGTGGACTAGAAGACATAACGAGCGCACCCATGTAACAGGAAAATGGCCAGAAGTTCCTACCCCTTTCTGGACATTATAGTTCTATGGGTCACACAGCTACTGTGGTGATGACTGAACAGGTCAGGGATTTATTATCTGTAGTGATGACTGAACAGGTCAAAAATGTATTATCTGTGGTGATGACTGAACAGGTCAAGATGACTACATGGCTCAACTCAATGGCACATGAGAGCCTGGAAAAATAAAACATAAGCATGTGGGTCTCATTGAAGACTATTGGCTCTTGACAATCAAGTGTTCCTGAGGTAACATGAAACACAACACACGTGTCAGATAAACTTAATCCTGGCCAACAGCATCTTGGCACCAGGACAATGTTTAATCCAGTGAAGAGACTGGTTTGTCAGAATAATTTAACCCACTTGGCCCTAGTGCTGGCTGGTCGCAACCTCCACCCTCCCCCTCCCACCCTCCCCACTACATAGTTATGGGGTCTGGGGTTTGTTGGTCTGTGTAATAATACAGACCAACTGGATAGTTTAATATTTTCCTCTGTAACTCAGGCTTGCTGCTGACACTCATCTGACCTGTCATAGAGGATATAGGTTTTATCTGCTGACCTGTCATAGAGGATATAGGTTTTATCTGCTGACCTGTCATAGAGGATATAGGTTTTTATCTGCTGACCTGTCATAGTGGATATAGGTTTTATCTGCTGACCTGTCAGAGAGGATATAGGTTTTATCTGCTGACCTGTCATAGAGGATATAGGTTTTATCTGCTGACCTGTCATAGAGGATATAGGTTTTATCTACTGACCTGTCATAGAGGATATAGGTTTTATCTGCTGACCTGTCATAGAGGATATAGGTTTTATCTGCTGACCTGTCATAGAGGATATAGGTTTTTATCTGCTGACCTGTCAGAGTGGATATAGGTTTTATCTGCTGACCTGTCATAGAGGATATAGGTTTTATCTGCTGACCTGTCATAGAGGATATAGGTTTTATCTGCTGACCTGTCATAGAGGATATAGGTTTTATCTGCTGACCTGTCATAGAGGATATAGGTTTTATCTGCTGACCTGTCAGAGTGGATATAGGTTTTATCTGCTGACCTGTCATAGAGGATATAGGTTCTATCTGCTGACCTGTCAGAGAGGATATAGGTTCTATCTGCTGACCTGTCAGAGAGGATATAGGTTCTATCTGCTGACCTGTCATAGAGGATATAGGTTCTATCTGCTGACCTGTCATAGAGGATATAGGTTCTATCTGCTGACCTGTCAGAGAGGATATAGGTTCTATCTGCTGACCTGTCATAGAGGATATAGGTTTTATCTGCTGACCTGTCATAGAGGATATAGGTTTTATCTGCTGACCTGTCAGAGAGGATATAGGTTTTATCTGCTGACCTGTCATAGAGGATATAGGTTGTATCTGCTGACCTGTCATAGAGGATATAGGTTTTACCTGCTGACCTGTCATAGTGGATATAGGTTTTATCTGCTGACCTGTCAGAGTGGATATAGGTTCTATCTGCTGACCTGTCATAGAGGATATAGGTTTTATCTGCTGACCTGTCATAGAGGATATAGGTTTTATCTGCTGACCTGTCATAGAGGATATAGGTTTTTATCTGCTGACCTGTCAGAGTGGATATAGGTTTTATCTGCTGACCTGTCATAGAGGATATAGGTTTTATCTGCTGACCTGTCAGAGAGGATATAGGTTCTATCTGCTGACCTGTCATAGAGAATATAGGTTCTATCTGCTGACCTGTCATAGTGGATATAGGTTTTATCTGCTGACCTGTCATAGAGGATATAGGTTCTATCTGCTGACCTGTCATAGAGGATATAGGTTTTACCTGCTGACCTGTCATAGTGGATATAGGTTTTATCTGCTGACCTGTCAGAGTGGATATAGGTTCTATCTGCTGACCTGTCATAGAGGATATAGGTTTTATCTGCTGACCTGTCATAGAGGATATAGGTTTTATCTGTTGACCTGTCATAGAGGATATAGGTTTTATCTGCTGACCTGTCAGAGTGGATATAGGTTTTATCTGCTGACCTGTCATAGAGGATATAGGTTTTTATCTGCTGACCTGTCATAGAGGATATAGGTTTTATCTGCTGACCTGTCATGGAGGATATAGGTTTTATCTGCTGACCTGTCAGAGTGGATATAGGTTTTATCTGCTGACCTGTCATAGAGGATATAGGTTCTATCTGCTGACCTGTCAGAGTGGATATAGGTTCTATCTGCTGACCTGTCAGAGAGGATATAGGTTCTATCTGCTGACCTGTCAGAGAGGATATAGGTTTAATCTGCTGACCTGTCATAGAGGATATAGGTTCTATCTGCTGACCTGTCATAGTGGATATAGGTTTTATCTGCTGACCTGTCATAGAGGATATAGGTTCTATCTGCTGACCTGTCATAGAGGATATAGGTTCTATCTGCTGACCTGTCATAGTGGATATGGGTTTTATCTGCTGACCTGTCATAGTGGATATAGGTTTTATCTGCTGACCTGTCAGAGTGGATATAGGTTTTTATCTGCTGACCTGTCATAGAGGATATAGGTTGTATCTGCTGACCTGTCATAGTGGATATAGTTTTTATCTGCTGACCTGTCATAGAGGATATAGGTTTTATCTGCTGACCTGTCATAGTGGATATAGGTTTTATCTGCTGACCTGTCATAGAGGATATAGGTTCTATCTGCTGACCTGTCATAGAGGATATGGGTTTTATCTGCTGACCTGTCATAGTGGATATAGGTTCTATCTGCTGACCTGTCATAGAGGATATAGGTTTAGCCAGTTGCCTTTGTTGTGTTTCCCTTTATAGAATACATGACATACCAACTGGATAGCCCAGGGTGTTACTATGCCTCTCTCTAGTTGACCTGCAGCATTTTCCCAAACTCAGTCCTCAGGACTGGGGTGCCTGTTTTGGTTTTTGCCCTAACACAACACAGGTTCTTCAAATGATCAAAGATTGATGATTAGTTAATTACTTGAATCAGCTGTGTAGTGTTAGGGCAAAAACCAAAACGGGCACCCCTTGGGGTCCTGAGGACTGAGTTTGGGAAACGTACTTGATAATACAGACCAACTGAACAGTATGTTACTTTTCCCCTCTATCTCTCCCTCTCCCCCCCCTCTCGCGCTCTCTCCCCCCTCTCTCTCCCTCTCTCCCCCTCTCTCTCCCTCTCCCTCCTCTCTCTCTCCCTCTCTCTCCCCCCTCTCTCTCCCCCCCTCTCTCCACCTCTCTCTCTGCCGCTCTCTCCCCCCCTCTCTCTCCCCCCCCCCTCTCTCTCCCTCTCCCCCTCTCTCTCTCCCTCTCCCCCCCCTCTCTCCCCCCCTCTCTCTGCCGCTCTCTCTCTCCCCCCCTCTCCTCCCTCTCTCTCTCCCCCCCTCTCTTGCCACTCTCTCTCTCCCTCTCTCCCCCCCCTCTCTCTCTCTCTCCCCCCCCTCTCTCTCTCTCCCCCTCTCGCTAAGCTCATGCGCAGAAACACATCATCGGGTCGGCGCATGTCTAGGCCGTCAAATCAAAGTTACTCCTTCGATTTACCTCATTGACTCCTCAAACCCCAGCCTGGTCTGCTTCACAAGCGTTCCCAGAAGTCTAGCCATGTTGTGCCCCTGGGTTTAAAAACTCTGTGGTTCCAGTCACTCTTCACCCTCCGCATTCTGTCTGAGCATTGTAGGCTGCATCTCTATGGTAACAGCAGGAGATTTATGAAAAATGTATTTCATTTTAATGTGTGTATCCTCCTACTCTTCTCTTCCTGCTCTGTTATCTTCCTGCTCTGTTATCTTCCTGCTCTGTTCTCATCCTGCTCTGTTCTCATCCTGCTCTGTTCTCATTCTGCTTTATCATCCTGCTCTGTTCTTATCCTGCTCTGTTCTCATCCTGCTCTGTTCTCGTTCTGCTCTGTTCTCGTTCTGCTCTGTTCTCTTCCTGCTCTGTTCTCTTCCTGCTCTGTTCTCTTCCTGCTCCATTCTCCTCCTGCTCCATTCTCCTCCTGCTCCGTTCTCCTCCTGCTCCATTCTCCTCCTGCTCCGTTCTCCTCCTGCTCCATTCTCCTCCTGCTCCGTTCTCCTCCTGCTCCATTCTCCTCCTGCTCCGTTCTCCTCCTGCTCTGTTCTCCTCCTGCTCTGTTCTCATTCTGCTTTATCATCCTGCTCTGTTCTCGTTCTGCTCTGTTCTCGTTCTGCTCTGTTCTCTTCCTGCTCTGTTCTCTTCCTGCTCTGTTCTCATCCTGCTCTGTTCTCTTCCTGCTCTGTTCTCTTCCTGCTCTGTTATCCTCCTGCTCTGTTATCCTCCTGCTCTGTTCTCGTTCTGCTCTGTTCTCTTCCTGCTCTGTTCTCCTCCTGCTCTGTTCTCCTCCTGCTCTGTTATCCTCCTGCTCTGTTCTCCTCCTGCTCTGTTATCCTCCTGCTCTGTTATCCTCCTGCTCTGTTCTCTTCCTGCTCTGTTCTCTTCCTGCTCTGGGTACACTGACTTCAATACAAAACCTAGGAGGCTCATGGTTCTCACCCCCTTCCATAGACTGACACAGTAATTATGCCAACTTTCCTGAGGACGTCCTCCAACGTCCTCCATTAACCTGACATGTTGTCCACCCAATCAAAGGATCAGAGAATTTGTCAAGTACTGAAAGCATAAGCTACAGCTAGCTAGCACTGCAGTGTATAAAAAGAGAGAAAGACAATAGTTGAACAGTTTTGAACAAATTAATTCCTTAAAAAATAAACGAAGAGAGAGAGAGAGAGGAGATTTTGTTCATAGTATTTTTTCCACTTACTTAGCTTGAGAATGCAGCTAGCTAGTTTAGCATACTCAAACACCCAACTCAAACAGAGTGGGATGCTATGTTAGCTAGCTGGCTATGGCTATCCAACACTGGAACTCTTCCAAGTCAAGGTAAGCTTTTGGCTTGATTCATTTATTGCCACGTGGCCTACTGGTGTAACTGTTAAACGCCTTACTGACTGTACACTGTACTGCATGATAGTAGCAGGTTTACTAACACGTTAGTTCTATTAGCTATGTTGACTATGACGTTATTATGCTAACAACGATGTAGGCTGTGTGTAGCAGTTAGCGGTTATGATATGAAGGTTTGGCTTGGAAAGTTTTTTTCCGCCTGGTCCCAGACAGCTGATGTGTTGTGCCCTGAAGTCCACAAGCGAAGGGAAAAGGTGAGTGGATCAAAGTGATCATGCTGTTTGTATGTGGCTGCTATGAAAGTGATCATGCTGTTTGTATGTGGCTGCTATGAAAGTGATCATGCTGTTTTCATGTGGCTGCTATGAAAGGGATCATGCTGTTTTCATGTGGCTGCTATGAAAGGGATCATGCTGTTTTCATGTGGCTGCTATGAAAGTGATCATGCTGTTTGTATGTGGCTGCTATGAAAGTGAACTGTGTTTGCGTGTGATCAGGAGTGTATTCATTCCGCCAATTCTGTTGAAAAACATTTCTTAAACGGAAGCAAACGGAACGAAGTGGGGATAAACATATCTGAATTTGTCCAATAGAAACTCTAATGATTACACCCTAGATCAGGTAGATGCAGGCGAGAGCGTGCAAGGCGGTATTGAATGTGTGAATATCTGTCAACTTGATTACTTTAATGTGTCTGTCGACCTGTGTGCACCAAGTACGTTGTAAACTTTCATTCATAGCCTAGGTTGTAGCAACCTCATGATGGGTACTGGGATAATTAGAGTATCATGTAGTAGCCTAAACCTATCAATGTTACATTGAACTGGGTCAATGGAATAGGAATGACAGTCATCCAATATGCTGTAATAGAAATAAGTCCATATTAATCAATATGCTGTAATAGAAATAAGGCCATATTAATCAATATGCTGTAATAGAAATAAGGCCATATTAATCAAACAGATAATCGTCCTCCCTCATATTAAACGGCACCGACCGAGTTAGCGGGACGGTGTGTGATGGAGGTAGTGTGATTAAAAAGGTTGAAAAGGTCAAAAGGTTTTACAGCTGCACCATCGAGAGCATCCTGACTGGTTGCATCACTGCCTGGTATGGCAACTGCTCGACCTCCGACCGTAAGGCGCTACAGAGGGTAGTGCGTACGGCCCAGTACCTCACTGGGGCCAAGCTTCCTGCCATCCAGGACCTCTATACCAGGCGGTGTCAGAGGAAGGCCCTAAAAATTGTCAAAGACTCCAGCCACCCTAGTCATAGACGGTTCTCTCTGCTACCACAAGGCAAGCGGTACCGGAGCACCAAGTCTAGGTCCAAGAGGCTTCTAAACAGCTTCTACCTCCAAGCCATAAGACTCCTGAACATCTAATCAAATGGCTACCCAGACTATTTGCATTGCGCCCCCCCCCCCTTCCACACCACTGCCACTCTCTGTTGTCATCTATGCATAGTCACTTTAATATCTCTACCTACATGTACATACTACCTCAAATAACCGGTGCCCCGGCACATTGACTCTGTACTGGTACCCCCTGTATATAGCCTCCACATTGACTCTGTACCGGTGCCCCCGCACATTGACTCTGTACCGGTACCCCCCTGTATATAGCCTCCACATTGACTCTGTACCGGTACCCCCCTGTATATAGCCTCCACATTGACTCTGTACCGGTACCCCCCCTGTATATAGCCTCCACATTGACTCTGTACCGGTACCCCCTGTATATATTGTTATTTTACTGCTGCTCTTAAATTACTTGTTACTTTTATCTCTTATTCATATATATATATATATATTTTTTTTTTTTACTGAATTGTTGGTTAGGGGCTCCTAAGTAAGCATTTCACTGTAAGGTCTACACCTGTTGTATTCAGTGCATGTGACTAATAACATTTGATTTGATACATTTTGATTTGATGGAGGTAGTGTGATGGTGGTAGTGTGATGGAGGTAGTGTGATGGAGGTAGTGTGATGGCGGTAGTGTGATGGAGGTAGTGTGATGGAGGTAGTGTGATGGCGGTAGTGTGATGGAGGTAGTGTGATGGAGGTAGTGTGATGAAGGTAGTGTGATGGTGTGATGTGGTAGTGTGATGGTGGTGTGATGGTGTGATGGAGGTAGTGTGATGGAGGTAGTGTGATGGTGGTAGTGTGATGGTAGTAGTGTGATGGAGGTAGTGTGTGATGGTGGTAGTGTGATGGTAGTAGTGTGATGGTGGTAGTGTGATGGTGGTAGTGTGATGGTGGTAGTGTGATGGAGGTAGTGTGTGATGGTGGTAGTGTGATGGAGGTAGTGTGATGGTGGTAGTGTGATGGTGGTAGTGTGATGGAGGTAGTGTGATGGTGTTAGTGTGATGGAGGTAGTGTGATGGTGGTAGTGTGATGGCAGTAGTGTGATGGTGGTAGTGTGATGGAGGTAGTGTGTGATGGTGGTGTGTGATGGAGGTAGTGTGATGGAGGTAGTGTGATGGTGGTAGTGTGATGGCGGTAGTGTGATGGAGGTAGTGTGATGGAGGTAGTGTGATGGTGTGATGTGGTAGTGTGATGGTGGTGTGATGGTGTGATGGTGGTAGTGTGATGGAGGTAGTGTGATGGTGGTAGTGTGGTGGTAGTGTGATGGAGGTAGTGTGATGGAGGTAGTGTGATGGTGTGATGTGGTAGTGTGATGGTGGTGTGATGGAGGTAGTGTGATGGTGTGATGGTGGTAGTGTGATGGAGGTAGTGTGATGGAGGTAGTGTGATGGTGGTAGTGTGATGGAGGTAGTGTGATGGTGGTAGTGTGTGATGGTGGTAGTGTGATGGAGGTAGTGTGTGATGGTAGTAGTGTGATGGAGGTAGTGTGATGGTGGTAGTGTGTGATGGTGGTAGTGTGATGGAGGTAGTGTGTGATGGTAGTAGTGTGATGGAGGTAGTGTGTGATGGTGGTGTGTGATGGAGGTAGTGTGATGGTGGTAGTGTGATGGTGGTAGTGTGATGGCAGTAGATTGATGGGCCGTTTTGACATCAAACTCGATCACTTTGAATTGTGGCAATTTACTGGATATACAGTATATGGTGATAGATTATTTACTGGATATACAGTATATGGTGATAGATTATTTACTGGATATACAGTATATGGTGATAGATTATTTACTGGATATACAGTATATGGTGATAGATTATTTACTGGATATACAGTATATGGTGATAGATTATTTACTGGATATACAGTATATGGTGATAGATTATTACTGGATATACAGTATATGGTGATAGATTATTTACTGGATATACAGTATATGGTGATAGATTATTTACTGGATATACAGTATATGGTGATAGATTATTTACTGGATATACAGTATATGGTGATAGATTATTTACTGGATATACAGTATATGGTGATAGATTATTTACTGGATATACAGTATATGGTGATAGATTATTTGGAGTAAAAAGTCACGCTGTACCGAAAATATACCAAATATTAAGAACACTTTCCCAATATTAAGTTGCACCCACGTTTTTACACTCAGAACAGCCTCAATTCGTCAGGACATGGACTCTACAAGGTGTTGATTCCACTGCTTCCCACAGTTGTGTCAAGTTGGCTGGATGTCCTCTGGGTGGTGGACCATTCTTCATACACACGGGAAACTGTTGAGGGTGAAAAACCCCAGCAGCGTTGCAGTTCTTGACAAAAACCAGTGCGCCTGGCACCTACTACCATACCCCGTTCAAAGGCACTTAAATATCTCGTCTTGCCCATTCACCCTCTGAATGGCACACATACACAATCCATGTCTCAATTGTCTCAAAGCATTAAAATCAATCCTTCTTTAACCTGTCTCCTCCCCTTCATCTACACTGATTGAAGTGGATTTAACAAGTGACATCAATAAGGGATCATAGCTTTCACCTGGATTCACCTGGTCAGACTATGTCATGGAAAGAGCAGGTGTTCATAATGTTTTGTAGAGTCAGTGTATATTGACAATGACAGACACTACAAACTGTTGAACTCCCCAAAAATATGAATTCCTTTCTTCAGCACAAATAAAATAATATGTCAGTCAGAGGTTTGTTTATCTATGGGGCCTGGATATTGTTTCCTGTATAAAAACAGCAACCTCTGGTTTTAATATCCCAACCTGTCTGTGAAACACACCCTGCGGCTCTGTGGTCGACTGGCAGCTTCACATCAATGGATGAGATGAGAGGCGCCATTGGAAAGAGAGAAGGAGGAGAGGAGAGAGAGAGGAGAGAAAGAGTGGGTGAGAGGTAGAAAGAGAGAGAGAGAGAGGTAGAGAGAGGGTGAGAGGTATAGAGAGAGGTAGAGTGGGTGAGAGGCAGAGAGAGAGAGAGAGGTAGAGAGCGGGTGAGAGGCAGAGAGAGCGAGAGAGGTAGAGAGCGAGAGTGGGTGAGAGGTAGAGAGAGGATGAGAGGTAGAGAGAGAGAGTGGGTGAGAGGTAGAGAGTGGGTGAGAGGTAGAGAGAGAGAGTGGGTGAGAGGTAGAGAGTGGGTGAGAGGTAGAGAGAGCGAGAGAGGTAGAGAGAGCGAGAGAGGTAGAGAGCGGGTGAGAGGTAGAGAGAGAGAGAGCGAGAGAGAGCGAGAGTGGGTGAGAGGTAGAGAGAGAGAGAGAGAGAGAGGTAGAGAGAGAGGTAGAGAGTGGGTGAGAGGTAGAGAGAGAGAAAGAGAGAGAGAGAGAGAGAGAGAGAGAGAGAGAGAGAGAGAGAGAGAGAGAGAGAGAGAGAGAGAGAGAGAGAGAGAGAGAGAGAGAGAGAGAGAGAGAGTAGAGAGAGAGAGAGAGAGGAGAGAGGAGAGAGAGAGAGAGAGAGAGAGAGGAGAGAGAGAGAGAGAGAGAGAGAGAGAGAGAGGAGAGAGAGAGAGAGAGAGAGAGAGAGAGAGAGAGAGAGAGAGAGAGAGAGAGAGAGAGAGAGAGAGAGAGAGAGAGAGAGAGAGAGAGAGAGGGAGAGAGAGAGAGAGAGAGAGAGAAAGAGAGAGAAGGGGGTCATCAAAGCCCAATAAACTGCACGCTATTAAGAAATACTATAGATGGAAGGAAAAAACCTACCAAGGAACTATTGGCCAAAAACAAATCCAATCCCTCCTAGACGACTTCCTGGACAAAATGTTTCCCTGAAATTGTGAAGGTGTAAACTTAGCAGTAGAAAGCCTGAACAGTGTATCAGCTAACATATCAAATAAAAACAATTCAAGATGAAAACCTAAGAAAATGAACAGCAATGAGAAATGATTTGAGGAAGTGAACAAAAGCCTAAGAAAGACATGGAGAAACCTGTCCATTCACAAACACAGGAGCAAATGGGAAAAGACTGAACAAAGAGTTATCTATCCAAAATGGAGATGTCTGGATAAACCACTTCTCCAACCTTTCAGCCATTTAACAAAGAACATAAACATGATCATCTACTGAACTACCAGCTATTAAAGACTATCCAGAACCCACTGGATTCTCCTATTACATTAAAGACTTCCAGAACCCACTGGATTCTCCTATTACATTAAAGACTACCCAGAACCCACTGGGCTCTCCTATTACATTAAAGACTACCAGAACCCACTGGATTCTCCTATTACATTAAAGACTACCAGAACCCACTGGATTCTCCTATTACATTAAAGACTACCAGAACCCACTGGATTCTCCTATTACATTAAAGACTACCAGAACCCACTGGATTCTCCTATTACATTAAAGACTACCCAGAACCCACTGGGTTCTCCTATTACATTAAAGACTACCAGAACCCACTGGATTCTCCTATTACATTAAAGACTACCAGAACCCACTGGATTCTCCTATTACATTAAAGACTACCAGAACCCACTGGATTCTCCTATTACATTAAAGACTACCAGAACCACCTGGATTCTCCTATTACATTAAAGACTACCCAGAACCCACTGGGCTCTCCTATTACATTAAAAACTACCTGTCACGTCCTGACCAGTATAAGGGTTAATTGTTATGGTAGTTTGGTCAGGACGTGGCAGAGGGTATTTGTTTTATGTGGTTCGGGGTGGTGTTTTTGTAGAAGGGCGTTTGATTTATTATTTCCGGGTTTTGGTTTATGTTCTATGTTTATGTATTTCTATGTTTAGTCTAGTGAGTGTATTTCTATGTTAGGTTAATGGGGGTTTGGGACTCTCAATTGGAGGCAGGTGCTTCCTCGTTGCCTCTGATTGAGAGTCCTATATATGGGTAATTGTTTGGTGTAGGTTTTGTGGGAGATTGTTTCTTGTCTAGCGTGTGTGAGCCTGAGAAGACTGTTCGTTGATCGTGAGTTCGTTTTGTTATTTTGGTGTTCATTTTGAGTTTAATAAAAGTTCAAGATGAGCAACCACATACCTGCTGCATTTTGGTCCTCCTTTCCCGACGACAACCATGACACTACCAGAACCCACTGGGCTCTCCTATTACATTGAAGACTACCCAGAACCCACTGGATTCTCCTATTACATTAAAGACTACCCAGAACCCACTGGATTCTCCTATTACATTAAAGACTACCCAGAACCCACTGGATTCTCCTATTACATTAAAGACTACCAGAACCCACTGGATTCTCCTATTACATTAAAGACTACCAGAACCCACTGGATTCTCCTATTACATTAAAGACTACCCAGAACCCACTGGATTCTCCTATTACATTAGATGAACTTCAGGACAAAATACAAACCGTCCAACCCAAAAAGGCCTGTGGGGTTGATGGTATCCTTAATGAAATTATAAAATATACAGACCACAATTTCAAGTTGCTATACTCAAACCCTTCAACATTATCCTCACCTCTGGCATCTTCCTCAATATTTGGAACCAAGGTCTGATCACCCCAATCCACAGAAGTGGAGACACATTTGACCCCAATAACTACCGTGGGATATGTGTCAACAGTAACCTCAGGAAAATCCTCTGTAGTATCATCAACAGTAGACTCCAACCTTTCCTCAGTGAAAACAATGGCGTGAGCAAATATCAAATTACCGTACGACAGACCACGTATACACCCTGCACACCCTAACTGACAAACAAACAAATCAAAACAAAAGCAAAGTCTTCTCATGCTTTGCTGATTTCAAAAAAGCTTTTGACTCATTTTGGCACGAGGGTCTGCTGTATAAACTGATGGAAAGCGGTGTTGGGGGGGACGACTAAATATTACAAAATCAATGTACACAAACAATAAGTGTGTGGTCAAAATTGTCACAGAATTCTTCCCTGGGGGCCGGGGGGTGAGACAGGGATGCAACTCTCTTCAACATTTGTATAATTTAATTGGCGACAGCACTAGAACAGTCTGCAGCACACGGCCTCACCATGCTAGACTCTGAACTTAAATGTCCAAAAAGTTATACTTTTTACTCATCTGTCCATAGAACATTCTTACAAGAGTCTTGATGATCATCCAGGTGCTTTTTGTCAAACTTGAGTCAACCTTTTGTATGAGATGGGTTCCATTATATCTGGTGAAAACCAAACACTGCATTCCACAGTAAGAACCTCATACCAACGGACAAGCATGGTGGTGGTAGTGTGATGGTTTTGGGGATGCTTTGCTGCCTCAGGACCTGGACGACTTGCCTTAATTCTCTCTACAAGAGAATATCAGGCCATCCGTCTGTGAGCTAAAGCTAAAGAGCAGCTGGGTCATGTAGCAAGACAATGATCCAAAACACACAATCAAGTCTACATGAAAATTGTTAAAAAGCAACAAATTTGAAGTTTCGGAATGGTCGGGTGAAAGTCCAGACCTAATCCCCTATGAGATGTTGTGGCAGGACTTGAAACGAGAAGTTCATAGCCGAGTTAAAGCAGTTCTGCATTCAAGTGGGACAAATTTCCTGTGAGAGACTGATCAACAACAACAGGAAGTGTTTGGTTGGAGTCATTGCAGCTAAAGGTGGCGAACCAGTTATTTAGTGTAAGAGGGTAATTACTTTTTCACACAAGGGCATTGGGTATTGCGTAACTTTGTAAATTAAATAAAATAAACTCAGGTTCCCTTTATCTAATATCAGGTTTTGGTTGAAGATCTGTTAACATTAAGTCAAAAATATGCAAATATAGAGAAAATTAGAAAGGGGGCAAATACTTTTTCACGGCACTGTATCTGTAACTGTAACTAACTGAATCTGTAACTGAATCTGTAACTTTAACTGTATCTGTAACTAACTGTATCTGTAACTGAATCTGTAACTAACTGTATCTGTAACTAACTGTATCTGTATCTGTAAATAACTGTATCTGTAACTGTATCTGCAACTAACTGTATCTGCAACTAACTGTATCTGTATCTGTATATAACTGTATCTGTACCTGTAACTAACTGTATCTGTACCTATCTAACTGTAACTGTACCTGTAACTAACTATCTGTAACTATCTGCAACTAACTGTATCTGTAACTAACTATCTGTAACTAACTGTATCTGTACCTATCTAACTGTAACTGTATCTGTAACTGTAACTAACTGTATCTGTAACTAACTGTACTTGTATCTGTAACTAACTGTACCTGTATCTGTATCTGTAACTAACTGTACCTGTATCTGCAACTGTATCTGCAACTGTATCTGCAACTGTATCTGTAACTAACTGTAACTAACTGTAACTAACTGTAACTGTATCTGTAACTAACTGTAACTGTATCTGTAACTGTATCTGTCTGTAACTGTATCTGTAACTAACTGTAACTGTATCTGTAACTAACTGTAACTGTATCTGTAACTGTATCTGTCTGTAACTGTATCTGTAACTAACTGTAACTAACTGTAACTGTATCTAACTAACTGTAACTGTATCTGTCTGTAACTGTATCTGTAACTAACTGTAACTGTATCTGTAACTGTATCTGTAACTAACTAACTCTATCTGTAACTCTATCTGTAACTGTATCTGTAACTAACTGTACCTGTAACTAACTATCTGTAACTGTATTTGTATCTGTAACTGTATATGTAACTGTATCTGTAACTGTATCTGTAACTGTATTTGTATCTGTAACTGTATCTGTAACTGTATCTGTAACTGTATCTGTAACTGTATTTGTATCTGTAACTGTATATGTAACTAACTGTATCTGTAACTGTATCTGTAACTGTATTTGTATCTGTAACTGTATCTGTAACTGTATCTGTAACTGTATCTGTAACTGTTTTTGTATCTGTAACTGTATCTGTAACTGTATCTGTAACTGTATTTGTATCTGTAACTGTATATGTAACTAACTGTCTGTAACTGTATCTGTAACTGTATCTGTAACTGTATCTGTAACTGTATTTGTATCTGTAACTGTATCTGTAACTGTATCTGTAACAGTATCTGTAACTGTATTTGTATCTGTAACTGTATCTGTAACTGTATTTGTATCTGTAACTGTATATGTAACTAACTGTCTGTAACTGTATCTGTAACTGTATCTGTAACTGTATCTGTAACTGTATTTGTATCTGTAACTGTATCTGTAACTGTATCTGTAACTGTATCTGTAACTGTATTTGTATCTGTAACTGTATATGTAACTAACTGTATCTGTAACTGTATCTGTAACTGTATTTGTATCTGTAACTGTATCTGTAACTGTATCTGTAACTGTATCTGTAACTGTTTTTGTATCTGTAACTGTATCTGTAACTGTATCTGTAACTGTATTTGTATCTGTAACTGTATATGTAACTAACTGTCTGTAACTGTATCTGTAACTGTATCTGTATCTGTAACTGTATTTGTATCTGTAACTGTATCTGTAACTGTATCTGTAACTGTATTTGTATCTGTAACTGTATCTGTAACTGTATTTGTATCTGTAACTGTATATGTAACTAACTGTCTGTAACTGTATCTGTAACTGTATCTGTAACTGTATCTGTAACTGTATTTGTATCTGTAACTGTATCTGTAACTGTATCTGTAACTGTATCTGTAACTGTATTTGTATCTGTAACTTGAGTTGAGGTCTTTTCACAACCACCAACCATTACATTTATGTTACCTGTAGTTGAGTTGAGGCTAAGTGCCTGTGCAGTGAAAGGATACTTCCCTCCTTGCTTGTCTCCTGCATGCTCTCCATCCCAGGAAGGGCAGCTGCCACACGCCGAAACAGCTGGAGAGAGACAGAGAGAGAGAAAATAAACAGAGAGAGGGGGAGGGAGATAGATACAAAGATATAGAGGGAAGGGGGGGAGAGAGAGAGACAGACAGACAGAGAGAGAGAGAGAGAGAGAGAGAAATAAATAAAGACGGAGAGAGAGAGAGAAAGCGAGAGAGTGAAAGAGAGACGAGATAGAGACAGCGAGAGGGGAGGGAGGGAGAGAGAGAGACAGAGGCAGAGAGAGAGAAAGGGGGGAGGGAGGGAGAGAGAGAGAGAGAGAGACAGAGAGAGTGAGAGAGAGTTAGTACACTGTGACTCATGCTATGTCCATAACCTGGGAGAGTCTGTCTGCTACCCAACAGACAGAGAGAATGTCTCATCCATTCATCTCCCTCACCTGTGGACGACCCAATCACCTCGCTGAGAAAGGAAGCTCCATCATGCACTGGGCCAGGGATATAGCTCACACATTATAAAAGTCAGTCAGTCAGTCAGTCACACATTCAGTCAGTCAGTCAGTCACACAGTCAGTCAGTCAGTCAGTCAGTCAGTCAGTCAGTCAGTCAGTCAGTCAGTCACACAGTCAGTCAGTCAGTCAGTCAGTAACACAGTCAGTCAGTCAGTCAGTCAGTCAGTCACACAGTCAGTCAGTCAGTCAGTCAGTCAGGCAGTCAGTCAGTCAGTCAGTCAGTCACACAGTCAGTCAGTCAGTCACACAGTCAGTCACACAGTCAGTCAGTCAGTCACACAGTCAGTAAGTCAGTCAGTCACACAGTCAGTCACACAGTCAGTAAGCCAGTCAGTCACACTGGGGATAGCCAGCTTGACATACCCTATTTCAGTCTGGATGAGTTGGGTGACAGCCAGCTTGACATACCTTCTCGGTCACACTACTTAGATCTGTGGTGCCATTCTGGGGACCATTCTGGGGACCATTCTGGGGACTACTGCCCTCTCATTACATTCAAGTCAATTATAGTACATCTGTGATCTCTCATAGTACAGGAGGAAGAGGGATGGATCATTAGAGCTACTCAATGACTTCCCAGAGGCTGGTCTCTCAGCTTGTTACTATAGTGGAAAACCACCAGACAGAACCAAGGTACCTGCAGAGCTACTACACCGTGACGAATCACCTCAATCTGCCAAAGGTTATAACAAGTACTGCTGTCCCAAATGGCAATTCCCTTTATAGTGCACAACGTTAGACCAGGGCTTATAGGGGAGTAGTGCACTACTTTTGACCAGGCCCTATAGGGTAGTAGTGCACTACTTTTGACCAGGCCCTATAGGGGAGTAGTGCACTACTTTTGACCAGGCCCTATAGGGTAGTAGTGCACTACTTTTGACCAGGCCCTATAGGGGAGTTGTGCACTACTTTTGACCAGGCCCTATAGGGTAGTAGTGCACTACTTTTGACCAGGCCCCATAAAAGCCATTTAGGACGCACTAAAGGAGTGTCACTGAAACAAATGTCAGGGCGGTCATTTAATGTGTTTGGTTTGAAGGGATTTTTAGCTATTGTTCCTACAAGAAATCTATCAAAAAATATCCTCATTTGACCTTCACGGACCTGGACATGAAATATTAGATAAAAGCATGACATAAGAAAGCATACAGCTCTGTCATTTAAAAAGCATAAAAGCAGCTACAAATCCACTTAGTCTGGATGAAGATATTATTTATTTTGCCTCTTGTTTCTTTGCTGGCCATTTCTAAAGCATAAAGCTTCTGAAACTTGATTAAATGTATGATGTTCTCTAATTCTCGCAAAACATTTTCAGATGGACTACATATTTATTCATTGAATGGGTCTCCCATCGATCGGCTTCCCGCCTATAAATATCTGGGCATTTGGATTGACAAGAATCCCAAAAATATACTGATGCTCAGACTTAAAGTGGATTCCTTTTTTTGAAATAGATCTCGTCTCTCCCTAAAACTTTCCTGACAGTTCTTGACAATGGTGACACTATTTACCAGAATGCAGCAGCCACTACTCTTAAACTTTTTAATGCCGTCTAATATAACGCCCTTCACTTTATTACAAGTGACAGTTTTAATACTCCTCACTGCTTCCTGTATCAAAAGTTTGGCTGATCCTCATTAAAGTCCTGTAGATCACTTCACTAGTTCATCTTGTATGTTTAGTCAAGTCAACCAGTGTGTTTTTTCCGTACGCCTTTTGCTATTGTCCTTTTTCTAGTCCTCCCGGTTTTGACCATTGCCTGTTTCTGTACCTGCCTGCCTGACCATTCTGCCTGCCTTGACGAGCCAGCCTGTCTGCCACTCTGTACCTCCTGGACTGTTTCCTGTTTCCGGTCACAACTTGCAGACTTGTTTACGCTGTTGTGCGTTTTTGTTGCCGTTTTTACTTTGCTACCTGACGGTTTTTACTTTTTCATTACCGTATATTTTTACTTTTTCCCTCACTCAACTTTTTTTTTTTTTTCATTCAACTTTCCTACCCCGGAGGTTTTATCTGGACATGGTTCGTCAGGACTTCAAACAGCCGAAGCTAAGTAACATTAACATGATGCCTTCTAATTGCAGTCGTTGTACTCATAATATACAGGAGAACGATCGCCTTACGGCAAGGATAGCTGTGCTGCAAGCCCAGCTTCAGACGCAATCGTTAGGCAAGGGTCATTTCAGTGTAGGAAAGGATGAAACAGCGTCTGTGCCACCAGCAAGTACAGATAGTAACGTTAGTATAAACCCCCTCGCACGGTCCCCGCAGCCGGACATCTTTCTCATGGCTTCTGGAGGGAAACGCTGTAGGAATGCTCAACCGGTGTCGCTTATTCAGCCGACAGAAACTTTCAACCGGTTCTCCCCGTTAAGCGAGTCGGAGTCGGAGGCCGAGACTTCTCTGGTCTCTGCTCCTCCCGTTGTGGGGTCTGAGACGCCGACGGCTCCCACCATTAGCTCTGACAAATTGAAAACCCTAGTCATTGGCGACTCCATTACCCGCAGTATTAGACTTAAAACTAATCATCCAGCGATCATACACTGTTTACCAGGGGGCAGGGCTACCGACGTTAAGGCTAATCTGAAGACGGTGCTGGCTAAAGCTAAAACTGGCGAGTGTAGAGAGTATAGAGATATTGTTATCCACGTCGGCACCAACGATGTTAGGATGAAACAGTCAGAGGTCACCAAGCGCAATATAGCTTCAGCGTGTAAATCAGCTAGAAAGATGTGTCAGCATCGAGTAATTGTCTCTGGCCCCCTCCCAGTTAGGGGGAGTGATGAGCTCTACAGCAGAGTCTCACAACTCAATCGCTGGATGAAAACTGTTTTCTGCCCCTCCCAAAAGATAGAATTTGTAGATAACTGGCCCTCTTTCTGGGATTCACCCACAAACAGGACCAAGCCTGGCCTGCTGAGGAGTGACGGACTCCATCCTAGCTGGAGGGGTGCTCTCATCTTATCTACGAACATAGACAGGGCTCTAACTCCTCTAGCTCCACAATGAAATAGGGTGCAGGCCAGGCAACAGGCTGTTAGCCAGCCTGCCAGCTTAGTGGAGTCTGCCACTAGCACAGTTAGCGTAGTCAGCTCAGCTTTCCCCATTGAGACCGTGTCTGTGCCTCGATCTTGGTTGGGCAAAATTAAAAATGGCGGTGTTCGCTTCAGTAATCTTACTAGTATAAAGACCTCCTCCATTCCTGCCATTATTGAAAGAGATTGTGATACTTCACATCTCAAAATTGGGTTACTTAATGTTAGATCCCTCACTTCCAAGGCAGTTATAGTCAATGAACTAATCACTGATCATAATCTTGATGTGATTGGCCTGACTGAAACATGGCTTAAGCCTGATGAATTTACTGTGTTAAATGAGGCCTCACCCCCTGGTTACACTAGTGACCAAACCCCCCGTGCATCCGGCAAAGGCGGAGGTGTTGCTAACATTTACGATAGCAAATTTCAATTTACAAAAAAAAAACAATGACGTTTTCGTCTTTTGAGCTTCTAGTCATGAAATCTATGCAGCCTACTCAATCACTTTTTATAGCTACTGTTTACAGGCCTCCTGGGCCATATGCAGTGTTCCTTACTGAGTTCCCTGAATTCCTATCGGATCTTGTAGTCATAGCAGATAATATTCTAATTTTTGGTGACTTTAACATTCACATGGAAAAGTCCACAGACCCACTCCAAAAGGCTTTCGGAGCCATCATCGACTCAGTGGGTTTTGTCCAACATGTCTCTGGACCTACTCACTGCCACAGTCATACTCTGGACCTAGTTTTGTCCCATGGAATAAATGTTGTGGATCTTAATGTTTTTCCTCATAATCCTGGATTATCGGACCACCATTTTATTGCGTTTACAATTGCAACAAATAATCTGCTCAGACCCCAACCAAGGAAGATTAAAAGTCGTGCTATAAATTCTCAGACAACCCAAAGATTCCTTGATGCCCTTCCAGACTCCCTCTGCCTACCCAAGGACGTCAGAGGACAAGAATCAGTTAACCACCTAACCGAGGAACTCAATTCAACCTTGCGCAATACCCTAGATGCAGTTGCACCCCTAAAAATTAAAAACATCTGTCATAAGAAACTAGCTCCCTGGTATACAGAAAATACACGAGCTCTGAAGCAAGCTTCCAGAAAATTGGAACGGAAATGGCGCCACACTAAACTGGAAGTCTTCCGACTAGCTTGGAAAGACAGTACCGTGCAGTATCGAAGAGTCCTCACTGCTGCACGATCATCCTATTTTTCCAACTTAATTGAGGAAAATAAGAACAATCCGAAATTTCTTTTTGACACTGTCGCAAAGCTAACTAAAAAGCAGCATTCGCAAATGGAGGATGGCTTTCACTTCAGCAGTAATAAATTGATGAACTTTTTTGAGGAAAAGATCATGATCATTAGAAAGCAAATTACGGACTCATCTTTAAATCTGGGTATTCCTCCAGGGCTTCATTGTCCAGAGTCTGCACAACTCTGCCAGGACCTTGGCTCAAGGGAGATACTAAAGTGTTTTAGTACTATATCTCTTGACACAATGATGAAAATAATCATGGCCTCCAAACCTTCGAGCTGCATACTGGACCCTGTTCCGACTAAACTACTGAAAGAGCTGCTTCCTGTGCTTGGCCCTCCTATGTTGAACATAATAAACGGCTCTCTATCCACCGGATGTGTACCAAGCTCACTAAAAGTGGCAGTAATAAAGACTCTCTTGAAAAAGCCGAATCTTGACCCAGAAATTATAAAAAAACTATCGGCCTATATCGAATCTTCCATTCCTCTCAAAAATTTTAGAAAAAGTTGTTGCGCAGCAACTCACTGCCTTCCTGAAGACAAACAATGTATACGAAACGCTTCAGTCTGGTTTTAGACCCCATCATAGCACTGAGACTGCACTTGTGAAGGTGGTAAATGACCTTTTAATGACGTCAGACCGAGGCTCTGCATCTGTCCTCATGCTCCTAGATCTTAGTGCCGCTTTTGATACCATCGATCACCACATTCTTTTGGAGAGATTGGAAACCCAAATTGGTCTACATGGACAAGTTCTGGCCTGGTTTAGATCTTATCTGTCGGAAAGATATCAGTTTGTCTCTGTGAATGGTTCGTCCTCTGACAAATCAATTGTAAATTTCGGTGTTCCTCAAGGTTCCGTTCTAGGACCACTATTGTTTTCACTATATATTTTACCTCTTGGGGATGTCATTCGAAAACATAATGTTAAATTTCACTGCTATGCGGACGACACACAGCTGTACATTTCAATGAAACATGGTGAAGCCCCAAAATTGCCCTCGCTAGAAGCCTGTGTTTCAGACATAAGGAAGTGGATGGCTGCAAATTTTCTACTTTTAAACTCGGACAAAACAGAGATGCTTGTCCTAGGTCCCAAGAAACAAAGAGATCTTCTGTTGAATCTGACAATTAATCTGGATGGTTGTACAGTCGTCTCAAATAAAACTGTGAAGGACCTCGGCGTTACTCTGGACCCTGATCTCTCTTTTGAAGAACATATCAAGACTGCTTCAAGGACAGCTTTTTTCCATCTACGTAACATTGCAAAAATCAGAAACTTTCTGTCCAAAAATGACGCAGAAAAATTAATCCATGCTTTTGTTACTTCTAGGCTCGACTACTGCAATGCTCTACTTTCCGGCTACCCGGATAAAGCACTAAACAAACTTCAGTTAGTGCTAAATACGGCTGCTAGAATCCTGACTAGAACCAAAAAATTTGATCATATTACTCCAGTGCTAGCTTCCCTACACTGGCTTCCTGTTAAGGCAAGGGCTGATTTCAAGGTTTTACTGCTAACCTACAAAGCATTACATGGGCTTGCTCCTACCTATCTTTCCGATTTGGTCCTGCCGTACATACCTACACGTACGCTACGGTCACAAGACGCAGGCCTCCTAATTGTCCCTAGAATTTCTAAGCAAACGGCTGGAGGTAGGGCTTTCTCCTATAGAGCTCCATTTTTATGGAATGGTCTGCCTACCCATGTGAGAGACGCAGACTCAGTCTCAACCTTTAAGTCTTTACTGAAGACTTATCTCTTCAGTAGGTCCTATGATTAAGTATAGTCTGGCCCAGGAGTGTGAAGGTGAACGGAAAGGCTGGAGCAACGAACCGCCCTTGCTGTCTCTGCCTTGTCGGTTCCCCTCTTCCCACTGGGATTCTCTGCCTCTAACCCTTTTACAGGGGCTGAGTCACTGACTTACTGGTGTTCTTCAATGCCGTCCATGGGAGGGGTGCGTCACTTGAGTAGGTTGAGCCACTGACGTGGTCTTCCGGTCTGGGTTGGCGCCCCCCCCTTGGGTTGTGCCGTGGCGGACATCTTTGTGGGCTATACTCGGCCTTGTCTTCAGACGGTAAGTTGGTGGTTGTAGATATCCCTCTAGTGGTGTGGGGGCTGTGCTTTGGCAAAGTGGGTGGGGTTATATCCTGCCTGTTTGGCCCTGTCCGGGGGTATCATCGGATGGGGCCACAGTGTCTTCTGATCCCTCCTGTCTCAGCCTCCAGTATTTATGCTGCAGTAGTTTATGTGTCGGGGGGCTAGGGTCAGTCTGTTACATCTGGAGTATTCTCTTGTCTTATCCAGTGTCCTGTGTGAATGTAAATATGCTCTCTCTAATTCTCTCTTTCTTTCTTTCTTTCTTTCTCTCGGAGGACCTGAGCCCTAGGACTACCTGGCATGATGACTCCTTGCTGTCCCCAGTCCACCTGGCCATGCTGCTGCTCCAGTTTCAACTGTTCTGCCTGCGGCTACGGAACCCAGACCTGTTCACCGGACGTGCTTGTTGCACCCTCGACAATTACTATGATTATTATTATTTGACCATGCTGGTCATTTACGAACATTTTAACATCTTGACCATGTTCTGTTATAATATCCACCCGGCACAGCCAGAAGAGGACTGGCCACCCCTCATAGCCTGGTTCCTCTCTAGGTTTCTTCCTAGGTTTTTGGCCTTTCTCAGGAGTTTTTCCTAGGGACTTTTTCCCAGCCACCGTGCTTCTTTCACATGCATTGCTTGCTGTTTGGGGTTTTAGGCTGGGTTTCTGTACAGCACTTTGAGATTTCAGCTGATGTACGAAGGGCTATATAAATAAATTTGATTTGATTTGATCCCCTTTTTGTTTACAAAGCCCTACTACACAAGCTTCCCGACTTACCTAACTTCAGTGTTAAAGCATAAAAACATGTGTTACCAAAACCCGTTCACCCCTCGGGTCTCCACCAAATTAGGTTAAACCCCCCCATTTTTTGAATAACTTGCAGAAATCGCTGGGTCTCAATTCCCTGGTGCCGCTAAGGCAGATTAGGAGTCTAATGTTGAATTTGTAAAATGAGAATCGCATCTGTTTTGATTAAACATAAACATGTATTGTAGTGTTGAAATGTATTTTTTGTGTTTTTAATTGTAACCTGTATTATTAAAAACATTTATTTAAATATTTTAAAATTGTCTAATAAAACTACGTATTTTTAATAAACAATACATGTTTATAGCGAGCTACTGCGCTATTTCCTGTCCAATGTTGAATTTGTTTAAATTGTTTACCTCAGGGCACCATTGTAAATGAGACCCTGGTCGAATGGGCTCCCCTGGCAAGATGGTGCCGACAGCCATGGCAGCTCTGCTTCTATCTCCTAAGACATGACAGACAGGGCAGCTCTGCTTCTAGCTCCTAAGACATGACAGACATGGAAGCTCTGCTTCTAGCTCCTAAGACATGACAGACAGGGCAGCTCTGCTTCCAGCTCCTAAGACCTGACAGACATAGCAGCTCTGCTTCTAGCTCCTAAGACATGACAGACAGGGCAGCTCTGCTTCCAGCTCCTAAGACCTGACAGACATAGCAGCTCTGCTTCTAGCTCCTAAGACATGACAGACAGGGCAGCTCTGCTTCTAGCTCCTAAGACATGACAGACATGGCAGCTCTGCTTCGACTACTGCAATGCTCTACTTTCCGGCTACCCGGATAAAGCACTAAACAAACTTCAGTTAGTGCTAAATACGGCTGCTAGAATCCTGACTAGAACCAAAAAATTTGATCATATTACTCCGGTGCTAGCCTCCCTACACTGGCTTCCTGTTAAGGCAAGGGCTGATTTCAAGGTTTTACTGCTAACCTACAAAGCATTACATTGGCTTGCTCCTACCTATCTTTCCGATTTGGTCCTGCCGTACATACCTACACGTACGCTACGGTCACAAGACGCAGGCCTCCTAATTGTCCCTAGAATTTCTAAGCAAACGGCTGGAGGTAGGGCTTTCTCCTATAGAGCTCCATTTTTATGGAATGGTCTGCCTACCCATGTGAGAGACGCAGACTCAGTCTCAACCTTTAAGTCTTTACTGAAGACTTATCTCTTCAGTAGGTCCTATGATTAAGTATAGTCTGGCCCAGGAGTGTGAAGGTGAACGGAAAGGCTGGAGCAACGAACCGCCCTTGCTGTCTCTGCCTTGTCGGTTCCCCTCTTCCCACTGGGATTCTCTGCCTCTAACCCTTTTACAGGGGCTGAGTCACTGACTTACTGGTGTTCTTCCATGCCGTCCATGGGAGGGGTTGAGTAGGTTGAGCCACTGACGTGGTCTTCCTGTCTGGGTTGGCGCCCCCCCCTTTGGGTTGTGCCGTGGCGGACATCTTTGTGGGCTATACTCGGCCTTGTCTTCGGACGGTAAGTTGGTGGTTGTAGATATCCCTCTAGTGGTGTGGGGGCTGTGCTTTGGCAAAGTGGGTGGGGTTATATCCTGCCTGTTTGGCCCTGTCCGGGGGTATCATCGGATGGGGCCACAGTGTCTTCTGATCCCTCCTGTCTCAGCCTCCAGTATTTATGCTCCAGTAGTTTATGTGTCGGGGGGCTAGGGTCAGTCTGTTACATCTGGAGTATTCTCTTGTCTTATCCGGTGTCCTGTGTGAATGTAAATATGCTCTCTCTAATTCTCTCTTTCTCTCTTTCTTTCTTTCTCTCGGAGGACCTGAGCCCTAGGACCATGCCTCAGGACTACCTGGCATGATGACTCCTTGCTGTCCCCAGTCCACCTGGCCATGCTGCTGCTCCAGTTTCAACTGTTCTGCCTGCGGCTACGGAACCCTGACCTGTTCACCGGACGTGCTTGTTGCACCCTCGACAATTACTATGATTATTATTATTTGACCATGCTGGTCATTTACGAACATTTTAACATCTTGACCATGTTCTGTTATAATATCCACCCGGCACAGCCAGAAGAGGACTGGCCACCCCTCATAGCCTGTTCAGTCTCTGGACAATAAAGTAGACGAGCTCAGGGCGAGGATCTCCTTCCACAGAGACATCAGGGACTGTAACATACTCTGTTTCACAGAATCATGGCTCTCTCTGGATATACTGTCCCCATCCATACAGCCAGCAGGGTTCTCAGTTCATTGTGCAGACAGGAATAAAGAACTCTCCGGGAAGAAGAAAGGCGGGGGTGCATGTCTCATGATTAACGACTCATGGTGTGATTGTAATAACGTACAGAAACTCAAGTCCTTTTGTTCACCCGACCTAGAATACCTCACAATCAAAAGCCGACCGTATTACCTCCCAAGATAATTATCTTCTGTTATAGTCACAGTCGTGTATATTCCCTCTCAAGCCGATACCATGACGGCCCTCAAGGAACTTCACTGAACTTTGTGCAAACTGGAAACCACATATCCTGAGGCCGCATTTATTGTAGTTGGGGATTTTAACAAAGAAAATTTGAGGAAAACGCTACCGAAGTCAACATATTGACTGCAGTATTCGTGCTGCTAAAATACTCGACCACTGCTACTCCAACTTCTGGGATGCCTACAACGCCCTCCCCCACCCTCCCTTTGGCAAATCAGGTCATTACTCCATTTTGCTCGTCCTTTCTTATAGGTAGAAACTCAAACAGGAAGTACCCGTGCTAAGGTCTATTCAACGCTGGTCTGACCAATCAGAATCCATGCTTCAAGATTGTTTTCATCACGTGGACAGGGATACGTTCCGGGTTGCCTCTGAGAATAACATTGACGTATATGCTGACACGGTGACTGAGTGTAACGCCCTGGCCATAGAGAGGGGTTTTTTGTTCTTTATTTTGGTTAGGCCAGGGTGTTACATTGGGTGGGCGTTCTATGTGCATTTTTCTATGTTGGTTTGTTTCATTGATTTTGGCCGTGTGGCTTCCAATCAGGCACAGCTGTAGAGTGTTGTTGCTGATTGGGAGTCACACATAAGTGCCTGTTTTTCTGTTGGGGTTTTGTGGGTAATTGTTTCTGTTTAGTGTTTTGCACCTGACAGGACTGTTTGGCTGTCAGTTTTCTCGTTTTGTTTTGTGTAGTGTTCTTTATTAAATTAAAATCATGATGAACACTAACTCCGCTGCGCCTTGGTCTACTCTTTCTCCCGACAGCCGTTACACTGAGTTCATCAGGAAGTGTATAGGGGATGTTGTTTCCACTGTGACTATTAAAACTTACGAAAACCAGAAACCGTGGATCTATGGCAGCATTCAAGCAAAACTAAAAGTGCAAACCACCGCATTTAACCATTGCAAGGTGACTGGGAATGTGGTTGAATACAAACAGTGTAGTTATTCCCTCCATAAGGCAATCAAACAGGTAAAACGTCAGTACAGAGACAAAGTGGAGTCACAATTCAAAGGCTCAGACATGAGACGTATGTGGCAGGGTCTACAGACAATCACTGATTACAAAGGGAAAACCAGCCACGTCGCGGACACCGACGTCTTGCTCCCGGACAAGCTAAACGTCTTCATCGCTCGCTTTGAGGATAACACAGTACCACCGACGCGGCCCGCTACCAAGAAATGTGAGCTAGCGTTCTCCGTGACCGACGTGAGTAAGACATTTAAATGTGTTAACCCTCGCAAGGATGTCAAGGCCCAGACGGGATCCCTAGCTGCGTCCTCAGAGCATGCGCAGACCAGCTGGCTGGAGTGTTTACGGACATATTTAATCTCTCCCTATCCCAGTCTGCTGTCCCCACTTGCTTCAAGATGTCCACTATTGTTCCTGTACACACGAAAGCGAAGGTAATTGAACTAAATGACTATCGCCTGTAGCACTCACTTCTGTCATCATGTGCTTTGAGAGACTAGTCAAGGATCATATCACCTCTACCTTACCTGACACCCTAGACCCACTTCAATTTGCTTACTGCCCCAATAGGTTCACAGACGATGCAAATGCCATCACACTGCACACTGCCCTTTCCCATCTGGACAAGAGGAATACCTCTAGTACCCTCCAAGCTCATCATGAAGCTGGAGGCCCTGGGTCTCAACCCCGCCCTGTGTAACTGGGTCCTGGACTTCCTGACGGGCCACCCTCAGGTGGTGAAGGTAGGAAACAACATCTCCACTTCGCTGATCCTCAACACTGGGGCCCTATAAGGGTGCGTGCTCAGCCCCCTCCTGTACTCCCTGTTCACCCATGACTGTGTGGCCACGCATTCCTCCAACTCAATCAATCAATCAATCAATCAAATGTATTTATAAAGCCCTTCTTACATCAGCTGATGTCACAAAGTGCTGTAAAGAAACCCAGCCTAAAACCCCAAACAGCAAGCAATGCAGATGTAGAAGCATGGTGGCTAGGAAAAACTCCCTAGAAAGGCCAGAACCTAGGAAGAAACCTAGAGAGGAACCAGGCTATGAGGGGTGGCCAGTCCTCTTCTGGCTGTGCCGGGTGTAGATTATAACAGAACATGGCCAAGATGTTCAAATGTTCATAGATGACCAGCAGGGTCAAACAATAATAACCACAGTGGTTGTAGAGGGTGAAACAGGTCAGCACCTCAGGAGTAAATGTCCAACTCAATCACCACATTTGCAGACGACACAACAGTAGTAAGCCTGATTACCAACATTGATGAGACAGCCTACAGGGAGGAGGTGAGGGCCCTGGCAGAGTGGTGCCAGGAAAACAACCTCTCACTCAACGTCAACAAAACAAAGGAGCTGATTGTGGATTTCAGCAAACAGCAGAGTGAGCACGCCCATATCCACATCGACGGGACCGCAGTGGAGAAGCTTCAAGTTCCTCGGTGTATACATCACCGACGCTCTGAAATGGTCCACCCACACAGACAGCGTGGTGAAGAAGACGTAACAGCGCCTCTTCAACCGCAGGAGGCTGAAGAAATTCGGCTTGGCACCTAAGACCCTCACAAACTTTTACAGATGCACAATTGAGAGCATCCTGTCGGGCTGTATCACCGCCTGGTACGGCAACTGCACTGACCGCAACTGCAGGGCTCTACTGAGGGTAGTGCGGACTGCTCAACGCATCGCCGGGGGCAAACTGCCTGCCCTCCAGGACACCTACAGCACCCGATGTCACAGGAAGGCCAAAACGATCATCATAAACATCAACCACCCGAGCCACTGCCTGTTCACCCCGCTATCATCCAGAAGGCGAGGTCAGTACAGGTGCATCAAAGCTGGGACCTAAAGACTGAAAAACAGCTTCTCTCTCAAGGCCATTAGACTGCTAAATAGCCATCACTAGCCGGCTACCAACCAGTTACTCAACCCTACACCTTAGAGGCTGCTGCCCTATATACATAGACCTCGAATTACTGGTCACTTTAATAATGGAACACTAGTCACTTTAATAATGTTTACATACTGCTTTAGTCATCTCATATGTTTATACTGTATTTTAGTCAATACCACTCCTACATTACTCATCCTAATATTTATATATTCCATTCTTTTACTTTAGATTTGTGTATGTATTGTTGTGAATTGTTAGATATTACTGCACTGTTGGAGCTACAAACACAAGCATTTCGTTACACCCGCAATAACATCTGCTAAATATATGTGACCAATAAAATTTGATTTGATTTGATTTGGGAGAGAAAAAAAACATCCATTATAAAGTAATCTGGTGATCCAAAACCTTGTCAGCCTCCATTTATCTGAGGCGTTATCTGAGACGCTATTGGTCAATTCCTCCTTGAAGCCACCTGAGACTGTCTATTTCCCAAACTATACCCTATTCCCTACATAGTGCACCTACGGTTCCTGGTCAAAACTAGTGCACTATAAAGGAACTAGGGTGCTATTTGAGACTAGGGGCAGTATAGCGTTACCCAGGAACACACTCATCGCTATTCCCTGGGCCCTGTTCCCTGGCTCCTAATGGTGCCAAACAGCACAGACATACCCAAGACCTTGCTGCTTTTATTCTGGATGATAAAACACACAGGGGGCTGGACATGAATATATGGACCAGGGAGAGACAGCCATTAGACCAGGAAGAGGCAGGGAGAGGCAGCCAGGGAGAGGCAGCCAAGGAGAGGCAGCCAAGGAGAGGCAGCCATTAGACCAGGGAGAGGCAGCCATTAGACCAGGAAGAGGCAGGGAGAGGCAGCCAGGGAGAGGCAGCCAGGGAGAGACAGCCATTAGACCAGGAAGAGGCAGGGAGAGGCAGCCAGGGAGAGGCAGCCAAGGAGAGGCAGCCAAGGAGAGGCAGCCAAGGAGAGGCAGCCAGGGAGAGGCAGCCATTAGACCAGGAAGAGGCAGGGAGAGGCAGCCAGGGAGAGGCAGCCAGGGAGAGGCAGCCAGGGAGAGGCAGCCAGGGAGAGGCAGCCATTAGACCAGGAAGAGGCAGGGAGAGGCAGCCAGGGAGAGGCAGCCAAGGAGAGGCAGCCAAGGAGAGGCAGCCAGGGAGAGGCAGGCATTAGACCAGGGAGAGGAAGCCAGGGAGAGGCAGCCAGGCAGAGGCAGCCATTAGACCAGGGAGAGGCAGCCAGGGAGAGGCAGCCATTAGACCAGGGAGAGGTAGCCAGGGAGAGGCAGCCAGGGAGAGGCAGGGAGAGGCAGCCAGGGAGAGGCAGCCAGGGAGAGGCAGCCATTAGACCAGGGAGAGGCAGCCAGGGAGAGGCAGCCGTTAGACCAGGGAGAGGCAGCCAGGGAGAGGCAGCCATTAGACCAGGGAAAGGCAGCCAGGGAGAGGCAGCCATTAGACCAGGAGCCCTAAGACAAACGGGTCCATAAACTATCATCTAATGTGGGTAGGAGAGCAGATACAACATGTAATACCTCTCAAATGATAAATGGTTCATTCAATTTTGGTACTTCTCAAATGTTTCTCTCTCTCTTCCCTCAATTTTTTTCTCTCTTTATGTTTCTCTCTTTATGTTTCTCTCTCTTTGTTTCTCTCTCTCTCAGTTCAATTCATTTCAATTCAAGGGGTTTTATTGCCATGGGAAACATATGTTAACATTGCCAAAGCAAGTGAGGTAGATAATATACAAAAGTGAAATAAACAATAAAAATTAACAGTAAACATTACACTCACAGTAGTTCCAAAATAATAAAGACATTTCAAATGTCATATTATGTATATATACAGTGTTGTAACGATCTCTCTCTCTCTGTTTCTCTCTCTCTCGCTTTCTCAATGTTTCTCTCTCTCTCTCTCGCTTTCTCAATGTTTCTCTCTCTCTCTCGCTTTCTCAATGTTTCTCTCTCTCTCTCTCGCTTTCTCAATGTTTCTCTCTCTCTCTCTCGCTTTCTCAATGTTTCTCTCTCTCTCGCTTTCTCAATGTCTCTCTCTCTCTCGCTTTCTCAATGTCTATCTCTCTCTCTCGCTTTCTCAATGTCTGTCTTGGGTTTTAGGCTGGGTTTCTGTACAGCACTTTGAGATATCAGCTGATGTACGAAGGGCTATATAAATAAATTGTATTTGATTTGATTTGTCTCCCTCTCTCTCGCTTTCTCAATGTCTCTCTCTCTCTCTCGCTTTCTCAATGTCTCTCTCTCTCTCTCTCTCTCTCTCTCCCCCCCCCCCCCCTCTCTCTCTCTCTCTCGCTTTCTCAATGTCTCTCTCTCTCTCCCCCTCTCTCTCTCCCCCTCTCTCTCTCTCGACATTTATGCATTCTTGTAAAAACGAAACATTCAACAACAAAAAAACAGGTTTAGCATGTAACTGTAATACAGCTATTCACTAAACCTCCCGAATGACAGATATTAGATTTAATCAGAATGGTTATAAACAGCTCAGCAGCTCAAATGAACCCCTTGCCTGGTATGAATAGTATGCGTTTACAATGGTCTGGGATGCTATGCCATGGCCAAGCAGGCAGTGTTAACACAACAGTGTTTAGAAACAGGATTATGTGTCTTTGTGTTTTATCAGTTGTGCTCTGGTCATCTGTTCCATTAGTGTACAGTGGTCCTGAAGTAGGAGGATAATGGAGAATGGGTCTGGTGGCATTGAAAGGCGAGGCCTTTTCGTGGTTTTCTTTTGCAAGTTACTATGAATTAACAGATTTATTTCCTAAAACTTGTCAACACTAAAATGTTATATTAAGGTGTGGGACATTCATTGTGTGATAAGAAATATTAGTGTCTTCAGAAAGTATTCATACCCCTTGACTTATTCAACATTTTGTTGTGTTACAGCCTGAATTCAAAATGGATACAAAATAATAATTCTCACCCATCTACACCCAATACCCCATAATGACAAAGTGAAAACATGTTTTTAGAAATGTGTGCAAATTTTCTGAAAATGAAATACAGAAATATCTCATTTACAAAACTATTCACAACATTCAATACATGTTAGAACCATCTTTGGCAGTGATTACAGCTGTGAGTCTTTATGTGTAAGTCTCTAAGAGCTGTGAGTCTTTCTGGGTAAGTCTCTAAGAGCTGTGAGTCTTTCTGGGTAAGTCTCTAAGAGCTGTGAGTCTTTCTGGGTACGTCTCTAAGAGCTGTGAGTCTTTCTGGGTACGTCTCTAAGAGCTGTGAGTCTTTCTGGGTAAGTCTCTAAGAGCTGTGAGTCTTTCTGGGTACGTCTCTAAGAGCTGTGAGTCTTTCTGGGTAAGTCTCTAAGAGCTGTGAGTCTTTCTGGGTACGTCTCTAAGAGCTGTGAGTCTTTCTGGGTACGTCTCTAAGAGCTGTGAGTCTTTCTGGGTACGTCTCTAAGAGCTGTGAGTCTTTCTGGGTACGTCTCTAAGAGCTGTGTGTCTTTCTGGGTACGTCTCTAAGAGCTGTGAGTCTTTCTGGGTACGTCTCTAAGAGCTGTGAGTCTTTCTGGGTACGTCTCTAAGAGCTGTGAGTCTTTCTGGGTACGTCTCTAAGAGCTGTGAGTCTTTCTGGGTACGTCTCTAAGAGCTGTGAGTCTTTCTGGGTACGTCTCTAAGAGCTGTGAGTCTTTCTGGGTAAGTCTCTAAGAGCTGTGAGTCTTTCTGGGTAAGTCTCTAAGAGCTGTGAGTCTTTCTGGGTACGTCTCTAAGAGCTGTGAGTCTTTCTGGGTAAGTCTCTAAGAGCTGTGAGTCTTTCTGGGTAAGTCTCTAAGAGCTGTGAGTCTTTCTGGGTAAGTCTCTAAGAGCTGTGAGTCTTTCTGGGTACGTCTCTAAGAGTTGTGAGTCTTTCTGGGTAAGTCTCTAAGAGCTGTGAGTCTTTCTGGGTAAGTCTCTAAGAGCTGTGAGTCTTTCTGGGTACGTCTCTAAGAGCTGTGAGTCTTTCTGGGTAAGTCTCTAAGAGCTGTGAGTCTTTCTGGGTAAGTCTCTAAGAGCTGTGAGTCTTTCTGGGTAAGTCTCTAAGAGCTGTGAGTCTTTCTGGGTAAGTCTCTAAGAGCTGTGAGTCTTTCTGGGTACGTCTCTAAGAGCTGTGAGTCTTTCTGGGTACGTCTCTAAGAGCTGTGAGTCTTTCTGGGTACGTCTCTAAGAGCTGTGAGTCTTTCTGGGTACGTCTCTAAGAGCTGTGAGTCTTTCTGGGTACGTCTCTAAGAGCTGTGAGTCTTTCTGGGTACGTCTCTAAGAGCTGTGTCTTTCTGGGTAAGTTTCTAAGAGCTGTGAGTCTTTCTGGGTAAGTCTCTAAGAGCTGTGAGTCTTTCTGGGTAAGTCTCTAAGAGCTGTGAGTCTTTCTGGGTACGTCTCTAAGAGCTGTGAGTCTTTCTGGGTACGTCTCTAAGAGCTGTGAGTCTTTCTGGGTACGCCTCTAAGAGCTGTGAGTCTTTCTGGGTAAGTCTCTAAGAGCTGTGAGTCTTTCTGGGTAAGTCTCTAAGAGCTGTGAGTCTTTCTGGGTAAGTCTCTAAGAGCTGTGAGTCTTTCTGGGTAAGTCTCTAAGAGCTGTGAGTCTTTCTGGGTAAGTCTCTAAGAGCTGTGAGTCTTTCTGGGTACGTCTCTAAGAGCTGTGAGTCTTTCTGGGTAAGTCTCTAAGAGCTGTGAGTCTTTTTGGGTAAGTCTCTGAGAGCTGTGAGTCTTTCTGGGTAAGTCTCTAAGAGCTGTGAGTCTTTCTGGGTAAGTCTCTAAGAGCTGTGAGTCTTTCTGGGTACGTCTCTAAGAGCTGTGAGTCTTTCTGGGTACGTCTCTAAGAGCTGTGAGTCTTTCTGGGTAAGTCTCTAAGAGCTGTGAGTCTTTCTGGGTACGTCTCTAAGAGCTGTGAGTCTTTCTGGGTAAGTCTCTAAGAGCTGTGAGTCTTTCTGGGTACGTCTCTAAGAGCTGTGAGTCTTTCTGGGTACGTCTCTAAGAGCTGTGAGTCTTTCTGGGTACGTCTCTAAGAGCTGTGAGTCTTTCTGGGTACGCCTCTAAGAGCTTTACAAATTATTATTTTAAATTCTTCAATCTCTGTCAAGTTTCTTGTTGATCATTGCTAGACAGCCATTTTCAAGTCTTGCCATAGATTTTCAAGGTAATTTATACTGAACAAAAATAAAAACACAACATCAAATATTTTACTGAGTTACATTTCATATGAGGAAATCAGTCAATATAAATAAATTCATTAGCCCCTAATCTATGGATTTCACATGACTGGGAATACAGACATGCATCTGTTGGTCACAAATATCTTTACAAAAAAGTAGGGGCGTGGATCAGAAAACCAGTCCGTATCTGGTGTGACCACCATTTGCCTCATGCAGCATGACACATCTCCTTCGCATAGAGTTGATCAGGCTGTTGATTGTGGTCTGTGGAATGTTGTCCCACTCCTCTTCAATGGCTGTGCGAAGTTGCTGGATATTGGTGGGAACTGGAACATGCTGTCGTACACGTTGATCCAGAGCATCCTAAACATGCTCAACGGGTGACATGTCTGGTGAGTAGGCAGGCCATGGAAGAACTGGGACATTTTCAGCTTCAAGGAATTGTGTACACATCCTTGCAACATGGGGCCGTGCATTATCATGCTTAAACATGAAGTGATGGCGGCGGATGAATGACACGACAATGGGCCTCAGGATCTCGTCACGGTTTCTCTGTGTATTCAAATTTCCATCGATAAAATGCAATTGTGTTCATTGTCCGTAGCTTATGCCTGCCCATACCATAACTCCACCTCCATCATGAGTGGTTTGCTAACGTCAGCATTGTGAACAGAGTTACCTGTTCACAAGGCTGATGTCAGCAAACCGCTCACCCACACAACACCATAAACATGGTCTGCGGTTGTGAGGCCAGTTGGACGTACTGTCAAATTCTCTAAAATGACATTGTAGGCGGCTTATGGTAGAGAAATGAACATCCAATCATCTGGCAACAGTTCTGGTGGATATTCCTGCAGTCAGCATGCCAATTGCATGCTCCCTCAAAACTTGAGACATCAGTGGCATTGTGTTATGTAACAAAACTGCACATTTTAGAGTGGCCTTTTATTGTCCCCAGCACAACATGCACCTGTGTAACGATCATGCTGATTAATCAGCTTCTTGATATGCCACACCTGTCAGGTGGATGGAATATCTTGGCAAAGGAGAAATGCTTACTAACAGGGATGTAAACAAATTTGTGCCCAACATTTGACAAGAATAAGCGTTTTGTGCGTATGGAAAATATCAGACAGATTTTATTTCAGCTCATGAAACATGGGACCAACACTTTACATGTAGCCTTAACATTGTTGTTCAGTGTATAAGCCGATTTAAATCAAAACTGTAACTAGGCCACTCAGGAACATTCAGTGTCATCTTGGTAAGCAACTCCAGTGTATATTTGACCTTGTGTTTTAGGTTATTGTCCTGCTGAAAGGTGAATTCATCTCCCAGTGTCTGGTGGAAAGCAGACTGAACCAGGTTTTCCTCTAGGATTTTGCCTTAGCTCTATTCTGTTTATTTTTATCCTAAAATACTCCTTAGTCCTTGCTGATGACAAGCATACCCATAACATGATGCAGCCACCACCATGCTTGAACATATGAAGAGTGGTACTCAGTGATGTGTTGTGGTAGATTTGCTCCAAACATAACGCTTTGTATTCAGGACATAAAGCTAATTTCTTTTACACATTTGCTGCAGAATTACCTTAGTGTCTTGTTGCTAACAGGATGAAATATTTGGAATATTATTATTCTGTACAGGCCTCCTTTTCACTCTGTCATTTAGGTTAGAATGGTGCAATAACTACAATGTTGTTGATCCATCCTCAGTTCTCCCCTATCACAGCCATTAAACTCTGAAACTGTTTTAAAGTCACCATTGGCCTCATGGTGAAATCCCTGAGCGGTTTCCTTCCTCTCCGGCAACTGAGTTAGGAAGGACGCCTGTATCTTTGTAGTGACTGGGTGTATTGATACACCATCAAAAGTGTAATTAATAACTTCACCATGCTCAGAGGGATATTCAGTGTCTGCTTTTTTTTCTTAATTTTTACCAATCGGTGCCCTTCTTTGCGAGACATTGGAAAACCTCCCTGGTCTTTGTGCTTGAAATTCACTACACGAGTGAGGGACCTTACAGATAATTGTATGTGTGGGGTGCAGAGATGAGGTAGTCATTCAGAAATCATGTTAAACACGATTATTGGATACAGAGTGAGTTCATGAAACGTATTATGTGACTTGTTAAGCACATTTTTACTCCTGAAAGTATTTAGGCTTACCATAACAAAGGGGTTGAATACTTATTGACTGAAGACATTTCAGCTTTCTTTTTAGGATACTATAACAAGGAGAGATGGCCAGTCTTTTATGAGATAATACTACACTATAACAGGAGAGATGGCCAGTCCTATTGGGGATAATACTACACTATAACAGGAGAGATGGCCAGTCCTATAGGGGATAATACTACACTATAACAGGAGAGATGGCCAGTCCTATTGGGGATAATACTACACTATAACAGGAGAGATGGCCAGTCCTATAGGGGATAATACTACACTATAACAGGAGAGATGGCAAGTCCTATAGGGGATAATACTACACTATAACAAGGAGAGATGGCCAGTCCTATAGGGGATAATACTACACTATAACAAGGAGAGATGGCCAGTCCTATAGGGGGTAATACACTATAACAAGGAGAGATGGCCAGTCCTATTGGGGATAATACTACACTATAACAAGGAGAGATGGCCAGTCCTATAGGGGATAATACTACACTATAACAAGGAGAGATGGCCAGTCCTATAGGGGGTAATACACTATAACAAGGAGAGATGGCCAGTCCTATTGGGGATAATACTACACTATAACAAGGAGAGATGGCCAGTCCTATAGGGGATAATACTACACTATAACAAGGAGAGATGGCCAGTCCTATAGGGGATAATACTACACTATAACAAGGAGAAATGGCCAGTCCTATAGGGGATAATACTACACTATAACAAGGAGAGATGGCCAGTCCTATAGGGGATAATACTACACTATAACAAGGAGAGATGGCCAGTCCTATAGGGGATAATACTACACTATAACAGGAGAGATGGCCAGTCCTATTGGGGATAATACTACACTATAACAGGAGAGATGGCCAGTCCTATAGGGGATAATACTACACTATAACAAGGAGAGATGGACAGTCCTATAGGGGATAATACACTATAACAAGGAGAAATGGCCAGTCCTATAGGGGATAATACTACACTATAACAGGAGAGATGGCCAGTCCTATAGGGGGTAATACTACACTATAACAGGAGAGATGGCCAGTCCTATAGGGGATAATACTACACTATAACAGGAGAGATGGCCAGTCCTATAGGGGATAATACTACACTATAACAAGGAGAGATGGCCAGTCCTATAGGGGATAATACTACACTATAACAAGGAGAGATGGCCAGTCCTATAGGGGATAATACTACACTATAACAGGAGAGATGGCCAGTCCTATAGGGGGTAATACACTATAACAAGGAGAGATGGCCAGTCCTATAGGGGGTAATACTACACTATAACAGGAGAGATGGCCAGTCCTATAGGGGATAATACTACACTATAACAGGAGAGATGGCCAGTCCTATAGGGGATAATACTACACTATAACAAGGAGAGATGGCCAGTCCTATAGGGGATAATACTACACTATAACAAGGAGAGATGGCCAGTCCTATAGGGGGTAATACTACACTATAACAGGAGAGATGGCCAGTCCTATAGGGGATAATACTACACTATAACAGGAGAGATGGCCAGTCCTATAGGGGATAATACTACACTATAACAAGGAGAGATGGCCAGTCCTATAGGGGATAATACTACACTATAACAAGGAGAGATGGCCAGTCCTATAGGGGATAATACTACACTATAACAGGAGAGATTGCCAGTCCTATAGGGGGTAATACACTATAACAAGGAGAGATGGCCAGTCCTATAGGGGGTAATACTACACTATAACAGGAGAGATGGCCAGTCCTATAGGGGATAATACTACACTATAACAGGAGAGATGGCCAGTCCTATAGGGGATAATACTACACTATAACAAGGAGAGATGGCCAGTCCTATAGGGGATAATACTACACTATAACAAGGAGAGATGGCCAGTCCTATAGGGGATAATACTACACTATAACAGGAGAGATGGCCAGTCCTATAGGGGATAATACTACACTATAACAAGGAGAGATGGCCAGTCCTATAGGGGATAATACTACACTATAACAGGAGAGATGGCCAGTCCTATAGGGGATAATACTACACTATAACAAGGAGAGATGGCCAGTCCTATAGGGGATAATACACTATAACAGGAGAGATGGCCAGTCCTATAGGGGATAATACTACACTATAACAAGGAGAGATGGCCAGTCCTATAGGGGATAATACTACACTATAACAAGGAGAGATGGCCAGTCCTATAGGGGATAATACTACACTATAACAAGGAGAGATGGCCAGTCCTATAGGGGATCATACTACAGTATTACTTTTGCTTGTGTTTTTCTTCCTGTCGATTCCTGCCCTCCTCTGTTTAGACTACTGAATTGATCTCCCAGTGAGGACTTGCTCTACAGACAATAACAATGAGGGTAGCCTAGTCGTTAGAGCGTTGGACAAGTAACCGAAAGGTTGCAAGTTCAATCCCCGAGCTGACAAGGTACAAATCTGTCGTTCTGCCCCTGAACAAGGTAAGTTAACCCACTGTTCCTAGGCTGTCATTGAAAATAAGAATTTGTTCTTAACTGACTTGCCGAGTTAAATAAAGGTAAAATAAAAAATTTGAAAAAACGTAACTTTTTAACACATACCCTCTTCTTTTTTTGTACATAGTATAGAGCACTTAAAGGAGATGTTTAAGGTCATTTAAAGCATATTGCTAATAATACATAAAGATGATGCTGGTCTCTATAAACACTAACCTGTTTGACGTTGTAGCCTGTCTTGGCGCTGGTCTCTGTAAACACTAACCTGTTTGACGTTGTAGCCTGTCTTGGCGCTGGTCTCCATAAACACTAACCTGTTTGACGTTGTAGCCTGTCTTGGCGCTGGTCTCTATAAACACTAACCTGTTTGACGTTGTAGCCTGTCTTGGCGCTGGTCTCTGTAAACACTAACCTGTTTGATGTTGTAGCCTGTCTTGGCGCTGGTCTCTATAAACACTAACCTGTTTGACGTTGTAGCCTGTCTTGGCGCTGGTCTCTATAAACACTAACCTGTTTGACGTTGTAGCCTGTCTTGGCGCTGGTCTCCATAAACACTAACCTGTTTGACGTTGTAGCCTGTCTTGGCGCTGGTCTCTATAAACACTAACCTGTTTGACGTTGTAGCCTGTCTTGGCACTGGTCTCTATAAACACTTACCTGTTTGACGTTGTAGCCTGTCTTGGCGCTGGTCTCTATAAACACTAACCTGTTTGACGTTGTAGCCTGTCTTGGCGCTGGTCTCTATAAACACTAACCTGTTTGACGTTGTAGCCTGTCTTGGCGCTGGTCTCTATAAACACTAACCTGTTTGACATTGTAGCCTGTCTTGGCGCTGGTCTCTGTAAACACTAACCTGTTTGACGTTGTAGCCTGTCTTGGCGCTGGTCTCTGTAAACACTAACCTGTTTGACGTTGTAGCCTGTCTTGGCGCTGGTCTCTATAAACACTAACCTGTTTGACGTTGTAGCCTGTCTTGGCGCTGGTCTCTATAAACACTAACCTGTTTGACGATGTAGCCTGTCTTGGCGCTGGTCTCTATAAACACTAACCTGTTTGACGTTGTAGCCTGTCTTGGCGCTGGTCTCTATAAACACTAACCTGTTTGACGTTGTAGCCTGTCTTGGCGCTGGTCTCTATAAACACTAACCTGTTTGACGTTGTAACCTGTCTTGGCGCTGGTCTCTATAAACACTAACCTGTTTGACGTTGTAGCCTGTCTTGGCGCTGGTCTCTATAAACACTAACCTGTTTGACGTTGTAGCCTGTCTTGGCGCTGGTCTCTATAAACATGACGCTGAGCTCCTTGGCTCGCTGTTCTCCTTCCTCTATGGTGATCTGTCTGGGAGGGAGAAATATTAGGTTCAGTTATCAAACACCCTTATGACATTAAACAACATAAAGATGAGCGATTGGTACCCACTGGGTAAGGAGTCTTTCTACAGTAGAGACCCCCTGGGTAAGGAGTCTTTCTACAGTAGAGACCCCCTGGGTAAGGAGTCTTTCTACAGTAGAGACCCACTGGGTAAGGAGGTTTTCTGGAGCAGAGACCCACTGGGTAAGGAGGTTTTCTGGAGCAGAGACCCCCTGGGTAAGGAGTCTTTCTACAGTAGAGACCCACTGGGTAAGGAGGTTTTCTGGAGCAGAGACCCACTGGGTAAGGAGTCTTTCTACAGTAGAGACCCACTGGGTAAGGAGACTTTCTACAGTAGAGACCCACTGGGTAAGGAGTCTTTCTACAGTAGAGACCCACTGGGTAAGGAGTCTTTCTGGAGTAGAGACCCACTGGGTAAGGAGGTTTTCTACAGTAGAGACCCACTGGGTAAGGAGGTTTTCTACAGTAGAGACCCACTGGGTAAGGAGGTTTTCTATAGTAGAGACCCAATGGGTAAGGAGGTTTTCTACAGTAGAGACCCACTGGGTAAGGAGGTTTTCTATAGTAGAGACCCACTGGGAACAGAAGTCAGTAAAATGTCTAGTTTTAACATTTGATTTAAGTTGTCAAATAACGTGAATTCAATTTGAAATCCCCCCCCAAAGAATTTTACCATGTCACTGAATTTGGGTTAAAAGTTACATGAAAAAAAATACTAACTTCACAAATAAATTGATGACTTTTTATAAATCAAATCAGTTTTCCACATTGATTCAATGTCATCACATTGCAGTGTTTTGCTGAAATGATGTGGAAGTAATGTTGATTCAACCAGTTTGTGCCCAATGGGGGAAGTAGTGTAGTCTACAGAATACAGAAACCAACAATCTGCCACATTATTCATTCACTCACTGAGCAGTACTGGTGATGAAGCTGATTGTTTTGTGGCCTGAGAAAATGAATTAATTACTGCCTATTACTACGACTCCGATGAATTAGTCCTGGGGGTGGGAGAAACGGAAAGTGCCAGGTGACAGAATGTAGGGATGTAAATCTGTTTACAAATGTTGATTAATGTTTAATGGCCCTGTCAAAGAAAACCTAATAAGTAAAGATCAATAGCAGAAATCCATTAAGTTTGAGGTTGATCTCTTCTTCATAGGCTTTAGGCCAGCTAGCTTGTTTTTTTTTTTTGGTGGGTTGAAGGTAGAGGTCGACCGATTAATCGGAATGGCCGATTAATTAGGGCCGATTTCAAGTTTATAACAATCGGTAATCGGCCTTTTTGGACACCGATCATGGCCGATTACATTGCATTCCAAGAGGAGACTGCGTGGCAGGCTGACTACCTGTTATGCGAGTGCAGCAAGGAGCCAAGGTAAGGTGCTAGCTAGCATTAAACGTATCTTATAAAAAACAATCAATCTTAACATAATTACTAGTCAACTACACATGGTTGATGATATTACTAGTTTATCTAACGTGTCCTGCGTTGCATATAATCGATGCGGTGCCTGTTAATTTATCATTGAATCACAGCCTACTTCACCAAACGGGTGAAATTAACAAGCGTATTCACGAAAAAAGCACTGTCTTTGCTCCAACGTGTACCTAACCATAAACATCAACACCTTTCTTAAAATCAATACACAAGTATATATTTTTAAACCTGCATATTTAGTTAATATTGCCTGCTAACATGAATTTCTTTTAACTTGGGAAATTGTGTCACTTCTCTTGCGTTCTGTGCAAAAGAGTCAGGGTATATGCAGCAGTTTGGGCCGCCTGGCTCGTTGCGAACTGTGAAGACTATTTCTTCCTAGCAAAGACAGCCAACTTTGCCAAACGGGGATGATTTAACAAAAGCGCATTTGCGAAAAAAAAGCACAATCATTGCACGAATGTACCTAACCATAAACATCAATGCCTTTCTTAAAATCAATACACAGAAGTATATTTTTTTTAAATCTGCATATTTAGTTTAAAGAAATTCATGTTAGCAGGCAATATTAAACTAGGGAAATTGTGTCACTTCTCTTGCGTTGATTGCACACAGAGTCAGGGTATATGCAGCAGTTTGGGCCGCCTGGCTCGTTGCGAACTAATTTGCCAGAATTTTACGGAATTAACATTGAAGGTTGTACAACGTAACAGCAATATTTAGACTTATGGATGTCACCCGTTAGATAAAATACAGAACGGTTACGTATTTCACTGAAAGAATAAACGTTATGTTTTCGAAATGATAGTTTCTGGATTTGACCATATTAATGACCTAAGGCTCGTATTTCTGTGTGTTTATTATATTATAATTAAGTCTATGATTTGATAGAGCAGTCTGACTGAGCGGTGGTAGGCAGTAGCAGGTTCGCAAGCATTCATTCAAACAGCACTTTTCTGTGTTTGCAAGCAGCTCTTCACTGTGCTTCAAGCATTGCGCTGTTTATGACTTCAAGCCTATCAACTCCCGAGATTAGGCTGGCAATACTAAAGTACCTATTAGAACATCCAATAGTCAAAGGTATATGAAATACAAATGGTATAGAGAGAAATAGTCCTATAATTCCTATAATAACTACAACCTAAAACTTCTTACCTGGGAATATTGAAGACTCATGTTAAAAGGAACCACCAGCTTTCATATGTTCTCATGTTCTGAGGAAGGAACTTAAACGTTAGCTTTTTTTATATGGTGTCACGCTCTGACCATAGAGAGCCCTTGGTTCTCTATGGTATAGTAGATCAGGGCGTGACTGGGGGTGTTCTATGTTGTTTATTTCTATGTTGGTATGTTTGGTATGGTTCCCAATCAGAGGCAGCTGTTTAGCGTTGTCTCTGATTGGGGATCATATTTAGGCAGCCATTTCCCCACTGTGTTTTGTTGGGATCTTGTTTTTGTGTAGGTGCCTATTTGCACTTCACTGTCTTCACGTTTCGTTTGATCATTTATTGTTTTTGTATTTTGCTGAAGTTTCACGTTATAATAAAGATGTGGAACGCTACTCACGCTGCGCCTTGGTCCAATTATTACGACGATCGTGACACATGGCACATATTGCACTTTTACTTTCTTCTCCAACACTTTGTTTTTGCATTATTTAAACCAAATTGAACATGTTTCATTATTTATTTGAGGCTAAATTGATTTTATTGATGAGCTATATTAAGTTAAAATAAGTGTTCATTGTTCATTCAGTATTGTTGTAATTGTCATTATTACAAATATATATATAAAGATCGGCCGATTAATCGGCAGTGGCTTTTTTTGGTCCTCCAATAATCGCTATCAGCGTTGAAAGATCATAATCGGTCGACCTCTAGTTGAAAGTATTAGCATTAGCAATCCCTCAAGGGTTCATAGTATATGATGGTCAAGTGTATCTGGACAGAGACTATAACATCCTGCTGACTGCACAGACCAGCCTGGTAGTGAAACCAACTGTGTTACAATCACAGACCGGCCAGCCCAGACCAGCCTGGTAGCTAAACCAACTGTGTTACAATCACAGACTGGCCAGCCCAGACCAGCCTGGTAGCTAAACCAACTGTGTTACAATCACAGACTGGCCAGCCCAGACCAGCCTGGTAGCTAAACCAACTGTGTTACAATCACAGACTGGCCAGCCCCGACCAGCCTGGTAGCTAAACCAACGGTGTTACAATCACAGAGCAGCCAGCCCAGACCAGCCTGGTAGCTAAACCAACGGTGTTACAATCACAGAGCAGCCAGGCCAGACCAGCCTGGTAGCTAAACCAACGGTGTTACAATCACAGAGCAGCCAGGCCAGACCAGCCTGGTAGCTAAACCAATGGTGTTACAATCACAGAGCAGCCAGCCCAGACCAGCCTGGTAGCTAAACCAACGGTGTTACAATCACAGAGCAGCCAGGCCCCCCCCCCAAAAAAAAATAGATGCTTCTACCCAGTAAAATATAACTTCAATCAAACAGTACTATTAAATGTGAGAAGAAACAAAGTGTCAGCTTTAAGAAACGCTTGGGGGGGATATTCTGTCCTAGATATTTATCTGATGAAGAGACTCAAAGGATTGGAGAAAAACATCTTCAGTAAGAAGTGAACCCCAGAAGGGGGTGTTGTTGGGGCTGTGTTTCTGGACCTAAGGAAGGCATTTGATACTGTAAACCATGAGATTCTCATCACAAAATTGTCCAAGTTCAACGTTTCCCCCGATGTTTTGAGATGGATGAAATCATACCTTGAAGGCAGAACTCAATGTGTCAGAGTGAGCAATGAGCTGTCGCCCACTCTTCGCTATGATGTGGGCGTGCCCCAAGGGTCAATACTGGGGCCCCCTCCTGTTCAGCCTGTACATTCATGATCTGCCTTCTGTCAATACTGGGGCCCCTCCTGTTCAGCCTGTACATTAATGATCTGCCTTCTGTCTGTACTGGGTTTGGAGTTCAAATGTATGCAGATGATACAGTGATATATGTGCATGCAAAGAGCAAACAACAAGCTGCACAAGAACTCACTAATGTAATGGTCCAGGTTACAAAGTGGCTCAGTGACTCGTGTTTGCATCTCAATGTGAAAAAAACTGTTTGCATGTTGTTCACAAAGAGGGCAACAGATGCTACTGAACCAGATGTCTGTGTATCAGGGGAGAAGCTCCAGGTGGTATCTGATTTGAAGTACTTTGGCATCATACTTGATTCCAACCTCTCTTTTAAAAAGCATGTGAAAAAGGTAATTCAAATAACCAAATTCAACCTAGCTAATTTCCGATTTATACGAAATTGTTTGACTACAGAGGTAGCAAAACTGTACTTTAAATCTATGATACACACCCCCCCCCCCCCCCCACTTAACATACTGCTTGACTAGTTGGGCCCAAGCTTGCTGTACAACATTAAAACCCATTCAGTCTGTCTACAAACAGGCACTCAAAGTGCTCGATAGGAAGCCCAATAGCCATCATCACTGTTACATCCTCAGAAAGCATGAGCTCCTGAGTTGGGAAAATCTTGTGCAATACACCGACGCATGTCTTGTATTCAAGATCCTAAATGGCCTAGCTCCCCCTCCACTCAGTACTTTTGTTAAACAGAAAACCCAAACATATGGCAGCAGATCCACAAGGTCTGCCATGAGAGGTGACTGTATAGTTCCCTTAAGGAAAAACACCTTTAGTAAATCCGCTTTCTCTGTGAGAGCGTCCCATGTCTGGAATACACTGCCATCAGACACACATAACTGCACCACATATCACACTTTCACAAAATGCATGAAGACATGGCTAAAGGTCAATCAGATTTGTGAACATAATCCCTAGCTGTGTATTGCCGCTTTCCATGTTGTCTGTAGCTTGTGAGGTGTGGAAACACTTTGTTGTTTTTATGGATTTTGTCTTGTTGCTTTTTGTTCTATGTTGCTCTGTCTGTATGCTACGTCTTGCTTGTTCTATGTTGCTCTGTCTGTATGCTACGTCTTGCTTGTCCTATGTTGCTCTGTCTGTATGCTATGTCTTGCTTGTTCTATGTTGCTCTGTTTGTATGCTATGTCTTGCTTGTCCTATGTTGCTCTGCGTGTGCTCACTGCTCATTGATTGTCTGTATTGTAATTGTTTTTAATAACCTGCCCAGGGACTGCGGTTGAAAATTAGCCAGCTGGCTAAAACCGGCACTTTTACTGAAACGTTGATTAATGTGCACTGTCCCTGTAAAAACAAACTAAACTCAAACCACCACATCTCTGTGTAGCAGTGTGGTTGTGGAGAAGGCTGAGATATTATTAGGTCCTAGCAGTGTGGAGAAGGCTGAGATATTATTAGGTCCTAGCAGTGTGGAGAAGGCTGAGATATTATTAGGTCCTAGCAGTGTGGTTGTGGAGAAGGCTGAGATATTATTAGGTCCTAGCAGTGTGGAGAAGGCTGAGATATTATTAGGTCCTAGCAGTGTGGTTGTGGAGAAGGCTGAGACATTATTAGGTCCTAGCAGTGTGGTTGTGGAGAAGGCTGAGATATTATTAGGTCCTCGCAGTGTAGAGAAGGCTAGCTGCCTAACGTTAGCTAGGCTAGGGATTAGGGTTAAGTTTAGGAGACAGGTTAAAGGGTTAAGATTAGGGTTAGGGGGAAGGGTTATCTAAAAGGATTAAGATTATGGGTTAGGGTTACGGTTAACAAAACATTTTGTGACAATGCAGCAATGGAGAAGTGAAACAAATACCAAAATATCCTTAACACACTGCACCATGTCTACAAGACAGCCCTGTCTTAACACACTGCACCATGTCTACAAGACAGCCATGTCTTAACACACTGCACCATGTCTACACACCAGCCTTGACACACTACACCATGTCTACAAGACAGCCCTGTCTTAACACACTGCACCATGTCTACAAGACAGCCCTGTCTTAACACACTGCACCGTGTCTACAAGACAGCCCTGTCTTAACACACTGCACCGTGTCTACAAGACAGCCCTGTCTTAACACACTGCACCGTGTCTACAAGACAGCCCTGTCTTAACACACTGCACCATGTCTACAAGACAGCCCTGTCTTAACACACTGCACCATGTCTACAAGACAGCCCTGTTTTAACACACTGCACCATGTCTACAAGACAGCCCTGTCTTAACACACTGCACAATGTCTACAAGACAGCCCTGTCTTAACACACTGCACCATGTCTACAAGACAGCCCTGTTTTAACACACTGCACCATGTCTACAAGACAGCCCTGTCTTAACACACTGCACAATGTCTACAAGACAGCCCTGTCTTAACACACTGCACCATGTCTACAAGACAGCCCTGTCTTAACACACTGCACAATGTCTACAAGACAGCCCTGTTTTAACACACTGCACCATGTCTACAAGACATCCCTGTCTTAACACACTACACCATGTCTACAAGACATCCCTGTCTTAACACACTACACCATGTCTACAAGACAGCCCTGTCTTAACACACTGCACAATGTCTACAAGACAGCCCTGTTTTAACACACTGCACCATGTCTACAAGACATCCCTGTCTTAACACACTACACCATGTCTACAAGACATCCCTGTCTTAACACACTACACCATGTCTACAAGACAGCCCTGTCTTAACACACTGCACCATGTCTACAAGACATCCCTGTCTTAACACACTGCACAATGTCTACAAGACAGCCTTTTGCTTTTATCAAAATCTCACATATGGTAGCTAGCTGCTCTAATCCCTGTCCTACAGCCTTCTCTAATCACCGTCCTACAGCCTTCTCTAATCACCGTCCTACAGCCTTCTCTAATCACCGTCCTACAGCCTTCTCTAATCACCGTCCTACAGCCTTCTCTAATCACCGTCCTACAGCCTTCTCTAATCACTGTCCTACAGCCTTCTCTAATCACCGTCCTACAGCCTTCTCTAATCCCAGTCCTACAGCCTTCTCTAATCCCTGTCCTACAGCCTTCTCTAATCCCTGTCCTACAGCCTTCTCTAATCACCGTCCTACAGCCTTCTCTAATCACCGTCCTACAGCCTTCTCTAATCCCTGCAATACAGCCTGATCTAATCCCTGTCCTACAGCCTTCTCTAATCCCTGTCCTACAGCCTTCTCTAATCACCGTCCTACAGCCTTCTCTAATCACCGTCCTACAGCCTTCTCTAATCCCTGCAATACAGCCTGATCTAATCCCTGCAATACAGCCTGATCTAAACCCTCCAATACAGCCTGATCTAAACCCTGTCCTACAGCCTGATCTAATCCCTGTCCTACAGCCTGATCTAAACCCTGTAATACAGCCTGATCTAAACCCTGCAATACAGCCTGATCTAATCCCTGTCCTACAGCCTGATCTAATCCCTGTAATACAGCCTGATCTAATCCCTGTAATACAGCCTGATCTAAACCCTGTCCTACAGCCTGATCTAAACCCTGCAATACAGCCTGATCTAATCCCTGTTCTACAGCCTGATCTAATCCCTGTAATACAGCCTGATCTAATCCCTGTCCTACAGCCTGATCTAAACCCTGCAATACAGCCTGATCTAAACCCTGTCCTACAGCCTGATCTAATCCCTGTAATACAGCCTGATCTAAACCCTGTCCTACAGCCTGATCTAAACCCTCCAATACAGCCTGATCTAAAACCTGTCCTACAGCCTGATCTAATCCCTGCAATACAGCCTGATCTAATCCCTGCAATACAGCCTGATCTAAACCCTCCAATACAGCCTGATCTAAACCCTCCAATACAGCCTGATCTAATCCCTGTCCTACAGCCTGATCTAATCCCTGCAATACAGCCTGATCTAAACCCTCCAATACAGCCTGATCTAATCCCTGTCCTACAGCCTGATCTAATCCCTGCAATACAGCCTGATCTAATCCCTGCAATACAGCCTGATCTAAACCCTCCAATACAGCCTGATCTAATCCCTGTCCTACAGCCTGATCTAATCCCTGTTTTACAGCCTGATCTAATCCCTGTTTTACAGCCTGATCTAATCCCTGTTTTACAGCCTGATCTAATCCCTGTTTTACAGCCTGATCTAATCCCTGTTTTACAGCCTGATCTAATCCCTGTTTTACAGCCTGATCTAATCCCTGTTTTACAGCCTGATCTAATCCCTGTTTTACAGCCTGATCTAATCCCTGTTTTACAGCCTGATCTAATCCCTGTTTTACAGCCTGATCTAATCCCTGTCCCATAGCTTTATCTGCCGTTATGGCCGCCTTCCTTGAATGTCAATTGACTGATCCAGTCAATCTGACTCAGGAAACTGCCTTGCACAGCACTTTATCTGCCTTCCCTAGATCAATTAGACACTGGGTGAGCTTTCCAAATGGCACCCTATTCCCTATATAGTGCACTACTTTTGACCAGGGTTTTGGTCAAAAGTAGTGCACTGTGTAAGTAATAGGGTTCTATTTGGGATTTAGCCTCTGGTTCTGAGATGTGAGCATGCCGGTGGGAATATCGGCTGCAGCGGAAGCGGGAAGCGGAGGTGTATCTTAACCTATCCTCCGCCAGCTCTGCCTGCCATCTTAACGACCCTGTAAACGCTATTATTACTGTGCCTGGCTAGAGGTGCTGACCATCACTGTGAAGTTGGGTTTTGTCTACGTCCCAAATAGCACCTTATTCCCTTTATAGTGCTTTACTTTTACCCATAGGCCTCTGGTCAAATGTAGTGCACTATAAAGGGAATAGGGAGCCCATTTGGTCTCGTGTGGCTCAGTTGGTAGAGAGCGGCGCTTGCAACGACAAGGTTGTGGGTTCAATTCCCACAGGGGGACCAGTACGGAAAGATAAAAAATATATATGCATTCACTACTGTAAATCGCTCTGGATAAGTGCGTCTGATAAATTATTTAAATATATAAAATATAAAATAAAAAAATAGAGATGTAGGATTTGTGTGTGGTGGTTTAGCAATGCTGTGACGGTGCCTTGGTAACTCTACCTGGCAGCAGTGTCACTGGGTTTGTTGGACAGGATGCTGAGGGGACATAGAAAGCAGTGAGACGGACTAACTGAGGCATACTACTCTACGTCTCATGTTTAATTAAATGTGGCTGAAGCCTGAAACACACTACCTAAAAGCCTCGTCACTCCCCCACCGGTCCATAAATAAGACCCCTGCTTCTTAACACAGCATGAAAGGCAAAAGGCTTCTGATTATATGTCTACGGATACACTACACAAACCTCTTATCTCCCAAGTCTGTTTTGTTGCCGACCAGCATAATAATTACATCACTTCCTCTCTCTGTTCTGACGTCATCGATCCATTTGGATGTTTGCTGGAAGGAGTTCACATCTGTTGAGGAAAAAAAAAAGTATTTCAAGTGGTCTGAATATCAGATATTGTTTAAACGTGCCTATTGCCAAAGAATGGTGGTGTATACATTGTATACAGACACAATGTATAACTTCAATATTCACAAATGTAATTTGCATATCACTCTCAGATATAAGATGAAAATATCAAAATGTTCGAACTTTTCAATGTGGGTTTGGTAGTATTCCTATTGACCTTGACCTAACCCATTCCTATTGACCTTGACCCACCCCATTCCTATTGACCTTGACCCACCCCATTCCTATTGACCTTGACCCAGGGAGCCATGTTAGGGAGCCATGTTAGGGAGCCATGAAGGGAACCATGTTAGAGAGCCATGTTAGGGAGCCATGTTAGGGCGCCATGTTAGGGAGCCATGTTAGGGAGCCATGTTAGGGAGCCATGTTAGGGAGCCATGAAGGGAACCATGTTAGAGAGCCATGTTAGGGAGCCATGTTAGGGAGCCATGTTAGGGAGCCATGTTAGGGAGCCATGTTAGGGAGCCATGTTAGGGAGCCATGAAGGGAACCATGTTAGAGAGCCATGTTAGGGAGCCATGTTAGGGAGCCATGTTAGGGAGCCATGTTAGGGCGCCATGTTAGGGAGCCATGTTAGGGCGCCATGTTAGGGAGCCATGTTAGGGAGCCATGTTAGGGAGCCATGTTAGGGAGCCATGTTAGGGAGCCATGAAGGGAACCATGTTAGGGAGCCATGAAGGGAGCCATGTTAGGGAGCCATGTTAGGGAGCCATGAAGGGAGCCATGTTAGGGAGCCATGTTAGGGAACCATGTTAGGGAGCCATGTTAGGGAGCCATGAAGGGAGCCATGAAGGGAGCCATGTTAGGGAGCCATGTTAGGGAGCCATGTTAGGGTGCCATGTTAGGGAGCCATGTTAGGGAGCCATGTTAGGGAGCCATGTTAGGGAGCCATGAAGGGAACCAAGTTAGAGAGCCATGTTAGGGAGCCATGTTAGGGAGCCATGTTAGGGAGCCATGTTAGGGAGCCATGTTAGGGCGCCATGTTAGGGAGCCATGTTAGGGAGCCATGTTAGGGAGCCATGAAGGGAACCATGTTAGGGAGCCATGAAGGGAGCCATGTTAGGGAGCCATGTTAGGGAACCATGTTAGGGAGCCATGTTAGGGAGCCATGAAGGGAACCATGTTAGGGAGCCATGTTTTAGGGAGCCATGTTATGGAACCATGTTAGGGAGCCATGTTAGGGAGCCATGTTAGGGCGCCATGTTAGGGAGCCATGTTAGGGAGCCATGTTAGGGAGCCATGTTAGGGCGCCATGTTAGGGAGCCATGTTAGGGAGCCATGTTAGGGAGCCATGTTAGGGAGCCATGAAGGGAACCATGTTAGGGAGCCATGAAGGGAGCCATGTTAGGGAGCCATGAAGGGAGCCATGAAGGGAGCCATGTTAGGGAGCCATGTTAGGGAACCATGTTAGGGAGCCATGTTAGGGAGCCATGTTAGGGAGACATGAAGGGAGCCATGAAGGGAGCCATGTTAGGGAGCCATGTTAGGGAGCCATGTTAGGGAGCCATGAAGGGAACCATGTTAGGGAGCCATGTTAGGGAGCCATGAAGGGAGCCATGAAGGGAACCATGTTAGGGAGCCATGTTAGGGAGCCATGTTAGGGAGCCATGTTAGGGAACCATGTTACGGAGCCATGTTAGGGAGCCATGTTAGGGAGCCATGAAGGGAGCCATGAAGGGAACCATGTTAGGGAGCCATGTTAGGGAGCCATGAAGGGATCCATGAAGGGAGCCATGTTAGGGAACCATGTTAGGGAGCCATGTTAGGGAGCCATGTTAGGGAGCCATGAAGGGAGCCATGTTAGGGAGCCATGAAGGGAGCCATATTAGGGAGCAATGTTAGGGAGCCATTATTCCTAAACTATTAGCTTTACTGTTCATCTCCTGAGGGTCTTTAACATGACCGGATGTATGTATGTATGTATGTGTGTGTGTGTGTGTGTGTGTGTGTGTGTGTGTGTGTGTGTGTGTGTGTGTGTGTGTGTGTGTGTGGTCTTAAACATGACCGGCTCCACTCCATCACAAACATATTAAACCACTGCCTCTGATGAACTCCCATCTACAGGGACTGACTTACATGGTTAAAGACTGATTATAGACTTTAACATGATTATAGACTTTAACATGGTTATAGACTGATTATAGACTTTAACATGGTTATAGACTGATTATAGACGAACATGGTTATAGACTGATTATAGACTTTAACATGGTTATAGACTGATTATAGACTTTACATGGTTACAGACTGATGTACATGGTTAATGACTGATTTACATGGTCATAGACTGACTTACATGGTTATAGACTGATTATAGACTGATTATAGACTGATTTACATGGTCATAGACTGACTTACATGGTCATAGACGGACGTATATGTTATAGACTGATTATAGACTGATTTACATGGTTATAGACTGATTTACATGGTTATAGACTGACTTACATGGTTATAGACTGAATATAGACTGATTTACATGGTTATAGACTGATTTACATGGTTATAGACTGACTTACATGGTTATAGACTGAATATAGACTGACTTACATGGTTATAGACTGATTTACATGGTTATAGACTGACTTACATGGTTATAGACTGAATATAGACTGACTTACATGGTCATAGACTGACATATGTTATAGACTGATTATAGACTTATTTACATGGTTCTAGACTGATTTACATGTTATATACTGATTATAGACTGATTGACATGGTTCTAGACTGATTTACATGTTATATACTGATTATAGACTGATTTACATGGTTCTAGACTGACTTATATGTTATAGACTGATTGACATGGTTCTAGACTGATTTACATGTTATATACTGATTATAGACTGATTTACATGGTTCTAGACTGATTTACATGTTATAGACTGATTATAAACTGATTTACATGGTTCTAGACTGATTTACATGGTCATAGACTGATTTACATGGTCATAGACTGATTTCCATGGTTCTAAACTGATTTACATGGTCATAGACTGATTTACATGGTCATAGACTGATTTACATGGTTCTAAACTGATTTCCATGGTTCTAGACTGATTTACATGGTTCTAGTGCTGCTGCTTACATAAAGGAACAGTATGGAGGAATATCATGTCTGGCAGTATAACGGTGTGTCCACGGTGTCCTGATTCACATCATCATGACAGCATACAATGTGTGTGTGTGTGTGTGTGTGTGTGTGTGTGTGTGTGTGTGTGTGTGTGTGTGTGTGTGTGTGTGTGTGTGTGTGTGTGTGAGTGTGTGTGTGTGTGTGTGTGATCCCCACTCACTTGTAATATCATAAACCACCACGGCCACAGTAGAGTCTCGTATGTAGGAGGGAATGAGGCTCCTGAAGCGCTCCTGTCCTGCCGTGTCCCACAGCTGCAACCTCACCTGGGGATCAGAGAGACACACCTGGGGATCAGAGAGACACCTGGGGATCAGAGAGACACACCTGGGGATCAGAGAGACACCTGGGGATCAGAGAGACACACCTGGGGATCAGAGAGACACCTGGGGATCAGAGAGACACACCTGGGGATCAGAGAGACACACCTGGGGATCAGAGAGAAACACCTGGGGATCAGAGAGACACACCTGGGGATCAGAGAGACACAACTGGGGATCAGAGAGACACCTGGGGATCAGAGAGACACACCTGGGGATCAGAGAGACACACCTGGGGATCAGAGAGACACACCTGGGGATCAGAGAGACACACCTGGGGATCAGAGAGACACCTGGGGATCAGAGAGACACCTGGGGATCAGAGAGACACACCTGGGGATCAGAGAGACACACCTGGGGATCAGAGAGACACACCTGGGGATCAGAGAGACACACCTGGGGATCAGAGAGAGACACCTGGGGATCAGAGAGACACACCTGGGGATCAGAGAGAGACACCTGGGGATCAGAGAGAGACACCTGGGGATCAGAGAGACACCTGGAGATCAGAGAGACACCTGGGGATCAGAGAGACACACCTGGGGATCAGAGAGACACCTGGGGATCAGAGAGACACACCTGGGGATCAGAGAGACACACCTGGGGATCAGAGAGAGACACCTGGGGATCAGAGAGAGACACCTGGGGATCAGAGAAACACCTGGGGATCAGAGAGAGACACCTGGGGATCAGAGAGACACACCTTGGGATCAGAGAGACACACCTGGGGATCAGAGAGACACACCTGGGGATCAGAGAGACACCTGGGGATCAGAGAGGCACACCTGGGGATCAGAGAGACACACCTGGGGATCAGAGAGACACACCTGGGGATCAGAGAGACAAACCTGGGGATCAGAGAGACACACCTGGGGATCAGAGAGACACCTGGGGATCAGAGAGACACACCTGGGGATCAGAGAGACACACCTGGGGATCAGAGAGACACACCTGGGGATCAGAGAGAGACACCTGGAGATCAGAGAGACACACCTGGGGATCAGAGAGAGACACCTGGGGATCAGAGAGAGACACCTGGGGATCAGAGAGACACACCTGGGGATCAGAGATACACACCTGGGGATCAGAGATACACACCTGGGGATCAGAGATACACCTGGGGATCAGAGACACACCTGGGGATCAGAGACACACCTGGGGATCAGAGAGACACCTGGGGATCAGAGAGACACACCTGGGGATCAGAGAGACACACCTGGGGATCAGAGAGACACCTGGGGATCAGAGAGACACACCTGGGGATCAGAGAGACACCTGGGGATCAGAGAGACACACCTGGGGATCAGAGAGACACACCTGGGGATCAGAGAGACACCTGGGGATCAGAGAGAGACACCTGGGGATCAGAGAGAGACACCTGGGGATCAGAGAGACACCTGGGGATCAGAGAGAGACACCTGGAGATCAGAGAGGCACACCTGGGGATCAGAGAGACACACCTGGGGATCAGAGAGACACACCTGGGGATCAGAGAGACACACCTGGGGATCAGAGAGACACCTGGGGATCAGAGAGACACACCTGGGGATCAGAGAGACACACCTGGGGATCAGAGAGACACCTGGAGATCAGAGAGACACACCTGGGGATCAGAGAGACACACCTGTGGATCAGAGAGACACACCTGGGGATCAGAGAGACACCTGGGGATCAGAGCGACACACCTGGGGATCAGAGCGACACACCTGGGGATCAGAGAGACACACCTGGGGATCAGAGAAACACCTGGGGATCAGAGAGACACACCTGGGGATCAGAGAGACACACCTGGGGATCAGAGAGACACACATGGGGATCAGAGAGACACCTGGGGATCAGAGAGAGACACCTGGGGATCAGAGAGGCACACCTGGGGATCAGAGAGACACACCTGGGGATCAGAGAGAGACACCTGGAGATCAGAGAGACACACCTGGGGATCAGAGAGACACACCTGGGGATCAGAGAGACACACCTGGGGATCAGAGACACACCTGGGGATCAGAGAGACACCTGGGGATCAGAGAGACACCTGGGGATCAGAGAGACACACCTGGGGATCAGAGAGACACCTGGGGATCAGAGAGACACACCTGGGGATCAGAGACACAGCTGAGCACTGTCAGATTACTCACCATGTCCACACTGGCGTATTGTACATCACTGGAATGCATCAAGTGTACACACTCACACACACACAGGCACACACACACACACACACACACACACACACACACACACACACACACACACACACACACACACACACACACACACACACAGTAGTACCAACAAAAAGTATATTAACATAAACTCAAGCCCCTTTATCCCCATTGACACCTTCTCAATGTCAGGGTATGTAAAATACGTGCCAAGATTCAGCACAGACAGACGTACACACGTTACATTGAATAAATTTACATTTCTTATGCCGTGAACATCACGTCAATGTCAGGCCTACTTCAATTGATGTGTGTGTGTGTGTGTGTGAGGACCAATCACTGTATAAATTAAGGGTTTAAGACCCACAAACCGTGGTTCTCCATCACAAATGGCATCTTATTCCCTATGTAGTGCACTACTGAGCCATTTGGGACACCTAAACTCAGCAAAAAAAAAGAAATGTCCCTTTTTTCAGGACCCTGTCTTTCAAAGATAATTGATAAAAATCCAATGAACTTCACAGATCTGCATTGTAAAGGGTTTAAACACTGTTTCCCATGCTTGTTCAATGAACCATAAACAATTCATGAACATGCACCTGTGGAACGGTCGTTAAGACACTAACAGCTTACAGACGGTAGGCAATTAAGGTCACAGTTATGAAAACTTAGGACACTAAAGAGGCCTTTCTACTGACTCTGAAAACACCAAAAGAAAGATGCCCAGGGTCCCTGCTCATCTGCGTGAACGTGCTTTAGGCATGCTGCAAGGAGGCATGAGGACTGCAGATGTGGCCAGGGCAATAAATTGCAATGTCCGTACTGTGAGATGCCTAAGACAGCGCTACAGGGAGACAGGACGGACAGCTGATCGTCCTCGCAGTGGCAGACCACGTGTAACAACACCTGCACAGAATCGGTACATCCGAACATCACACCTGCACACAACAACTGCCCGAGTTAAACCAGGAACGCACAATCCCGCCATCAGTGCTCAGACTGTCCGCAATAGGCTGAGAGAGACTGGACTGAGGGCGTGTAGGCCTGTTGTAAGGCAGGTCCTCCCCAGACATCACTGGCAACAACGTCGCCTATGGGCACAAACCCACCATCGCTGGACCAGACAGGACTGGCAAAAAGTGTTCTTCACTGACGAGTCGTGGTTTTGTCTTACCAGGGGTGATGGTCGGATTCGCGTTTATCGTCGAAGGAATGAGCGTTACACCGAGGCCTGTACTCTGGAGCGGGATCGATTTGGAGGTGGAGGGTCCGTCATGGTCTGGGGCGGTGTGTCACAGCATCATCGGACTGAGCTTGTTGTCATTGCAGGCAATCTCAACGCTGTGCGTTACAGGGAAGACATCCTCCTCCCTCATGTGGTACCCTTCCTGCAGGCTCATCCTGACATGACCCTCCAGCATGACAATGCCACCAGCCATACTGCTCGTTCTGTGCATGATTTCCTGCAAGACAGGAATGTCAGTGTTCTGCCATGGCCAGCGAAGAGCCCGGATCTCAATCCCATTGAGCACGTCTGGGACCTGTTGGATCGGTGGGTGAGGGCTAGGGCCATTCCCCCCAGAAATGTCCAGGAACTTGCAGGTGCCTTGGTGGAAGAGTGAGGTAACATCTCACAGCAAGAACTGGCAAATCTGGTGCAGTCCATGAGGAGGAGATGCACTGCAGTACTTAATGCAGCTGGTGGCCACACCAGATACTGACTGTTACTTTTGATTTTGACCCACCCTTTGTTCAGGAACACATTATTCCATTTCTGTTAGTCACATGTCTGTGGAACTTGTTCAGTTTATGTCTCAGTTGAATCTTGTTATGTTCATACACATGTTAAGTTTGCTGAAAATAAACGCAGTTGACAGTGAGGACGTTTCTTTTTTTGCTGAGTTTACATATCAAACACACATGTATATCTAACACACCTGTGTATCTAACACAGCTGTATATCTAACACACCTGTGTATCTAACACACTTGTATATCTAACACACATGTATATCTAACACACATGTATATCTAACACACCTGTATATCTAAAACACCTGTACATCTAACACTGAGGTGACCTTTGACACACCTGTATATCTAACACACCGGTATATCTAACACTGAGATGACATTTGACACACCTGTATATCTAACACAGCTGTATATCTAACACTGAGATGACATTTGACACACCTGTATATCTAACACACCCGAAGAATCTAACACACCTGTATATCTAACACAGCTGTATATCTAACACTGAGGTGACATTTGTCACACCTGTATATCTAACACACCGGTATATCTAACACTGAGATGACATTTGACACACCTGTATATCTAACACACCTGTATATCTAACACTGAGTTGATGTTTGACACACCTGTATATCTAATACACCTGTATATCTAACACTGAGATGACATTTGACACACCTGTATATCTAACACTGTGGTGACATTTGACACACCTGTATATCTAACACTGAGGTGACATTTGACACACCTGTATATCTAACACTGAGGTGACATTTGACACACCTGTATATCTAACACCGAGGTGACAATTGTCACACATGTGTATCTAACACTGAGGTGACATTTGACACACCTGTATATCTAACACACCTGTATATCTAACACACCTGCATATCTAACACTGAGGTGACATTTGACACACCTGTATATCTAACACACCTGTATATCTAACACACCTGTATATCGAACACAGAGGTGACATTTGACACACCTGTATATCTAACACTGAGGTGACATTTGACACACCTGTATATCTAACACACCTGTATATCTAACACTGAGGTGACATTTGTCACACCTGTATATCTAACACTGAGGTGGCGTTTGACACACCTGTATATCTAACACACCTGTATATCTAACACACCTGCTTATCTAACACTGAGGTGACATTTGACACACCTGTTTATCTAACACACCTATATATCTAACACTGAGGTGACATTTGACACACCTTCATATCTAACACTGAGGTGGCGTTTGACACACCAGTATATCTAACACACCTGTATATCTAACACACCTGCATATCTAACACTGAGGTGACGTTTGACACACCTGTTTATCTAACACACCTGTATATCTAACACTGAGGTGACATTTGACACACCTTCATATCTAACACTGAGGTGGCGTTTGACACACCTGTATATCTAACACACCTGTATATCTAACACACCTGTATATCTAACACACCTGTATATCTAACACTGAGGTGACATTTGACACACCTGTATATCTAACACTGAGGTGACATTTGACACACCTGTATATCTAACACTGAGGTGATGTTTGACACACTTGTATATCTAACACTGAGTTGATGTTTGACACACCTGTATATCTAATACACCTGTATATCTAACACTGAGGTGATGTTTAACATACTTGTATATCTAACACTGAGGTGACGTTTGACACACCTGTATATCTAACACTGAGGTGACGTTTGACACACCTGTATATCTAACACTGAGTTGATGTTTGACACACCTGTATATCTAATACACCTGTATATCTAACACTGAGGTGATGTTTGACACACCTGTATATCTAACACTGAGGTGATGTTTGACACACCTGCATATCTAACACTGAGGTGACGATATTTCACAGGGACAAGGTATGGACCTGGTGTTGACATTGAAATGGCAATAAAGAGCCGTGGATTATGAGCAAATTAACTTTTTTTTTTTGATTGAGCTACTTACCGTTCGGTCTTCCAAGTACATCGTTTTTGAAAGGAAGTCTATTCCGATTGTGGCCTGAAATTAGAAAGAAATTGTGTTAATTGTTTTGAGGACTGTGGAGTGTTAATGGCCTTGAGGACTGTGGAGTGTTAATGGTACCCAGTACAGAATAGTAGATATCTGACAGAGACCAGTATAGTACAGTAGATATCTGACTGAACCCAGTACAGTAGATATCTGACTGAACCCAGTACAGTACATATCTGACAGAGACCAGTACAGTACAGTAGGTATCTGACTGAACACAGTACAGTAGATATCTGACTGAACCCAGTACAGTAGATATCTGACTGAGCCAAGTACAGTAGATATCTGACTGAGCCCAGTACAGTAGATATCTGACTGAACCCAGTACAGTACAGTAGATATCTGACTGAACCCAGTACAGTAGATATCTGACTGAACCCAGTACAGTAGATATCTGACTGAACCCAGTACAGAGATATCTGACTGAACCCAGTACAGTAGATATCTGCCTGAACCCAGTACAGTAGATATCTGACTGAGCCCAGTACAGAACAGTAGATATCTGACTGAACCCAGTACAGTACAGTAGATATCTGACTGAGCCCAGTACAGTAGATATCTGACTGAACCCAGTACAGTAGATATCTGACTGAGCCCAGTACAGTAGATATCTGACTGAGCCCAGTACAGTAGATATCTGACTGAACCCAGTACAGTAGATATGACAGCCCAGTACAGAACAGTAGATATCTGACTGAACCCAGTACAGCAGATATCTGACTGAACACAGTACAGTAGATATCTGACTGAACCCAGTACAGTAGATATCTGACTGAACCCAGTACAGTAGATATCTGACTGTACCCAGTACAGTAGATATGACAGCCCAGTATAGTAGATATGTGATGGGCTCAGCCCTGTGTACAGTCGGAGCGGCCAGGCTATTGTGTCTAATCCTGCCAATAGACCTGATGCTGGACATGTACTAAAGTACTCATACTATCCCATAGCAAGCTACACATGGTTTCAAGAAGCTGCTTCTGTGCATTGCATCTTCTACATTGGTAGCAAGTTACAGCAATTAATATGAATAGCTGAAAATCTAATAATCTTTACACATTATTGTTAGATAATGCCAGCAGAGTGGTAGATTAACGTCTATACAAAACATTAAGAATACCTTCCTAATATTGAGTTGGACTCTACAAGGTGTCGAAAGCGTTCCACAGGGATGCTGGCCCACGTTGATTCCAATGCTTCCTACAGTTGTGTCAAGTTGGCTGGATGTCCTTTGGGTGGTGGACCATTCTTCATACACACAGGAAACTGTTGAGCGTGAAAAACCCAGCAGCGTTGCAGTTCTTGACACCAACCGGTGCGCCTGGCACCTACTGCCATACCTCGTTCAAAGGCACTTAAATATTTTGTCTTGCCCATTCACCCTCTGAATGGTACACATACCCAATCCATGTCTCAATTGTCTCGAGCCTCAAAAATCCTTCTTTAACCTGTCTCCTCACCTTCATCTACACTGATTGAAGTGGATTTAACAAGTGACATCAATAAGGGATCATAGATTTCACCTGGATTCTCCTGGTCAGTCTATGTCATGGAAAGAGCCATAATTCATGTTCATAATGTTTTGTAAACTCAGTGTAAATGGCTCTGTATGCCAGCAAACACTGGAAAACAATGAATAATACACTGGCAGTGTAATGTATTGTACATGGGAATGGGATCATCCAGAATAATAATTAACAGTAATCCACTAGTCTTATATTGTTCCCTAATAACTAAACCTGCAGTGTGGAGCCTCGAAGACAGGGGGGGGGGGGGACTGTACTATTAGAGCCTGCGGTATTAGAGCCTGCAGTATTGGAGCCTGCAGTATTGGAGCCTGCAGTATTGGAGCCTGCAGTATTGGAGCCTGCAGTATAGGAGCCTGCGGGATTGGAGCCTGCAGTATTGGAGCCTGCCATATTAGAGCCTGCCATATTAGAGCCTGCAGTATAGGAGCCTGCAGTATAGGAGCCTGCAGTATAGGAGCCTGCCATATTAGAGCCTGCCATATTAGAGCCTGCAGTATAGGAGCCTGCGTTATTGGTGCCTGCGGTATTAGAGCATGCAGTATTCGAGCCTGCAGTATTAGAGCCTGCAGTATTAGAGCCTGCAGTATTAGAGCCTGCAGTATTAGAGCCTGCAGTATTAGAGCCTGTGGTATTTGAGCTGAGGCTTGGAGCCAGTTGAGTTTGCAGTGTTGGAACCCTGCAGCATTGGGGCCTTGGAGACGGGGGAGCCCTGCAGCATTGGGGCCTTGGAGACGGGGGGAGCCCTGCAGCATTGGGGCCTTGGAGACGGGGGGAGCCCTGCAGCATTGGGGCCTTGGAGACGGGGGGAGCCCTGCAGCATTGGGGCCTTGGAGACGGGGGGAGCCCTGCAGCATTCGGGCCAGTGCTGCTGCCCAGCGGGGTGCCCCCTGCCTGGTCTGCCCACTCTGACAGAACTGGTCACCAGCAGCTTGATCACGATCCCATTACCTTGGCGATGCCAGCCACTGCAGCAGGCAGTAAGACTTACTCAGGCTCCTCTGGCATTAGGAGCAGGACTTAATATATGCTCCTTCTCCTCTATTCTCCCACAGCCAGATCATCTACACTCTCACTGTAACCTAATTGTCTCTAGTTCACGTAGAAAGATAAAGAAATACCTAAAACATAGTCCAGGATGATGGTCATCTATCAAGAAAGCTCTTTAGTCAGATTGGGTTGAAAACCTGGAGGAGATGCATTACGAAGTCTATGAATTAAATAGCGTGATGAATAAAGGATCAAACAGTTGGCATTCCTCAATATTAGATAAAGTCCTGTTGAAAGCAAAGCCACAGAGGTGTTTGTTGTTTTAATTTTGAATGGCAGAGCCAGGCATCGTCTCTGGGTTATATATAGAATACCACACACAGAGAGAAGCACTGCGCTGCGCTGCACAAACAGACCCCCATGCAGACTAAATAATTCAGAACTCTTTCATTATTAACCAATCACACATCATCGTTAAAGAAACCCCAGCTTCCGGATCCTGCATGGCCTCTCAACCAATGACTGTTGGGGGAAGAGGTAATCAACCAATGACTGCCTGGGGAAGAGGTAATCAACCAATGACTTTTGGGGAAGAGGTAATTAACCAATGACTGCCTGGGGAAGAGGCAATTAACCAATGACTGCTGGGGGAAGAAGTAAGCAACCAATGACTGCTGGGGGAAGAGGGATTTAACCAATAACTGGTGGGAGAAGAGGGATCTAACCAATGACTCCTGGGAGAAGAGGGATTTAACCAATGACTGCTGGGAGAAGAGGGATTTAACCAATGACTGCCGGGAGAAGAGGGATTTAACCAATGACTGCTGGGAGAAGAGGTAATCAACCAATGACTGTTGGGGGAAGAGGTAATCAACCAATGACTGCCTGGGGAAGAGGTAATCAACCAATGACTGCTGGGGGAAGAAGTAAGCAACCAATGACTGCTGGGGGAAGAGGGATTTAACCAATAACTGGTGGGAGAAGAGGGATCTAACCAATGACTCCTGGGAGAAGAGGGATTTAACCAATGACTGCTGGGAGAAGAGGGATTTAACCAATGACTGCCGGGAGAAGAGGGATTTAACCAATGACTGCTGGGAGAAGAGGTAATCAACCAATGACTGTTGGGGGAAGAGGTAATCAACCAATGACTGCCTGGGGAAGAGGTAATCAACCAATGACTGCTGGGGGAAGAAGTAAGCAACCAATGACTGCTGGGGGAAGAGGGATTTAACCAATAACTGGTGGGAGAAGAGGGATCTAACCAATGACTCCTGGGAGAAGAGGGATTTAACCAATGACTGCTGGGAGAAGAGGGATTTAACCAATGACTGCCGGGAGAAGAGGGATTTAACCAATGACTGCTGGGAGAAGAGGGATTTAACCAATGACTGCCGGGATAAGAGGGATTTAACCAATGACTGCCGGGAGAAGAGGGATTTAAGCAATGACTGCCGGGAGAAGAGGGATTTAACCAATGACTGCCGGGAGAAGAGGGATTTAAGCAATGACTGCCGGGAGAAGAGGGATTTAACCAATGACTGCCGGGAGAAAAGGGATTTAACCAATGACTGCCGGGAGAAGAGGGATTTAACCAATGACTGCCGGGAGAAGAGGGATTTAACCAATGACTGCCGGGAGAAGAGGGATTTAACCAATGACTGCTGGGAGAAGAGGGATTTAACCAATGACTGCCGGGAGAAGAGGGATTTAACCAATGACTGCTGGGAGAAGAGGGATTTAACCAATGACTGCCGGGAGAAGAGGGATTTAACCAATGACTGCTGGGAGAAAAGGGATTTAACCAATGACTGCCGGGAGAAGAGGGATTTAACCAATGACTGCTGGGAGAAGAGGGATTTAACCAATGACTGCTGGGAGAAGAGGGATTTAACCAATGACTGCTGGGAGAAGAGGGATTTAACCAATGACTGCCGGGAGAAGAGGGATTTAACCAATGACTGCTGGGAGAAGAGGGATTTAACCAATGACTGCCGGGAGAAGAGGGATTTAACCAATGACTGCTGGGAGAAGTGGAATTTAACCAATGACTGCTGGGAGAAGAGGGATTTAACCAATGACTTCTGGGAGAAGAGGGATTTAACCAATGACTGCTGGGAGAAGAGGGATTTAACCAATGACTGCCGGGAGAAGAGGGATTTAACCAATGACTGCCGGGAGAAGAGGGATTTAACCAATGACTGCCTGGAGAAGAGGGATTTAACCAATGACTGCCTGGAGAAGAGGGATTTAACCAATGACTGCTGGGAGAAGAGGGATTTAACCAATGACAGCTGGGAGAAGAGGGGGAACAGAACGGTTCCAATATCAGGAAAGAGATTAGTTCTGAATTAGAATACCAAGCACCTTTAGCCAGAAAAGGAAATGTACGTTTTTTTTCATAAGGGTTGTATGAAATAGAGAGCTGTATTCCAGTCGGCATTTATCATGCAGCGGGCAGTCAGACAGACGACTTTGGGATGGAAATATTTTTGTTTTCCCGCAGGTTAGTTGGAAACGGTCATCTTTCTGCTTTATATGCGTTAGCCTAAGCCTACCTATTATATTAAAATGACATCTCTTTTTCTTCTGCGTTATTCAGACAGAATTCGCTGCGTCATTAGCCTCTCTCCTCTCCTAGTTTGGGGTGGTAGTTCAAGTGTGCCTAGTACGTCTGGCCTCATTGAAATACTGTAAAGTAGGGTGTCTACATGGGGCGGAGAATCACGTGACAGTTCATTTAAATATGAAATTAACTTAAATATGATTAGACTGTAATTTACGACAGTGTCTGTAAATACATTTTTGATACTGGAAAGAAGTGGAAGGCACTCAACCAATAGCAATCAAAAAAATGGTATCATCATTGAGAAGGAAAAGGCGAGTGTTGCGCCTTGGTATTAATTACCCATTTATTTGTCTCCTAAAAGGTATGTATGCTATATCCTATATGCAAAACATAGCAAGTGTCGCTGTCATCATTCTTGCTGCTTCCAGTTCAGTAGCCATACAGTGGCTTGCGAAAGTATTCACCCCCCCTTGGCATTTTTCTTATTTTGTTGCCTTACAACCTGGAATAAAAATGAAAAAAATTGGGGGGGTTTGTATCATTTGATTTACACAACATGCCTACCACTTTGAAAATGCAAAATATTTTTAATTGTGAAAAAAACAAGAAATAACACAAAAAAACAGAAAACTTTAGCGTGCATAACTATTCACCCCCTCCAAAGTTAATACTTGTAGAGACACCTTTTGCAGCAATTACAGCTGCAAGTCTCTTGGGGTATGTCTCTGTAAACTTGGCACATCTAGCCACTGGGATTGTTGCCCATTCTTCAAGGCAAAACTGCTCCAGCTCCTTCAAGTTGGATGGGTTCCGCTGGGGTACAGCAATCTTTAAGTCATACCACAGATTCTCAATTGGATTGAGGTCTGAGCTTTGACTAGGCCATTCCAAGACATTTAAATGTTTCCCCTTAAACTACTCGAGTGTTGCTTGAGCAGTATGCTTAGAGTCATTGTTCAGCTGGAAGGTGAACCTCCGTCCCAGTCTCAAATCTCTGGAAGACTGAAACAAGTTTCCCACAAGAATTTCCCTGTATTTAGCGCCATCCATCATTCCTTCAATTCTGACCAGTTTCCCAGTCCCTGCCGATGAAAAACATAGTTGTTCTCAGGTTGATGAGAGGTATTGGGTTTGCCCCAGAAATAGCGTTTTCTTTGATGGCCAAAAAGCTCAATTTTAGTCTCATCTGACCAAAGTACCTTCTTCCATATTTTTGGGGAGTCTCCCGCATGCCTTTGGTGAACACCAAATTTGTTTGCTTATTTTTTTCTTTAAGCAATGGCTTTTTTTTTCAGGCCACTCTTCCAAAAAGCCCAGCTCTGTGGAGTGTACGGCTTAAAGTGGTCCTATGAACAGATACCTCAATCTCCGCTGTGGAGCTCTGCAGCTCCTTCAGGGTTATTTTTGATTTCTTTGTTGCCTCTCTGATTAATGCCCTCCTTGCCTGGTCCGTGAGTTTTGGAGGGTGGCCCTCTCTTGGCAGGTTTGTTGTGGTGCCATATTCTTTCAATTTTTTAATAATGGATTTAATGGTGCTCAGTGGGATGTTCAAAGTTTCTGATATTTTTTTATAATCCAACCCTGATCTGTACTTCTCCACAACTTTGTCCCTAACCTGTTTGGAGAGCTCCTTGGTCTTCATCATGGTGCTGATTGCTTGGTGTTGCCCCTTGCTTAGTGATGTTGCAGACTCTGGGGCCTTTCAGAACAGGTGTATATATACTGAGATCATGTGACAGATCATGTGACACTTAGATTGCACACAGGTGGACTTTATTTAACTAATTATGTGACTTCTGAAGGTAATTGGTTGCACCAGATCTTATTTAGGGTTTTCATAGCAAAGGGGGTGAATACATATGAACGCACCACCTTTCAGTTTTTATTTTTTTATAGAATTTTCTGAAACAAGTCATTTTTTTCATTTCACTTCACCAATTTGGACTATTTTAATTACAGGTTGTAATGCAACAAAATAGGAAAAACGCCAAGGGGGATGAATACTTTTGCAAGGCGCTGTACCTGCGAGATCAGGTACACGTGCTGTTTCAATTAAATAGAGCAGGCTATAGCCTATGCATGGGCAGAGAAGCACTGGGCAGTTATCTTTCCTAGGAAATATGTTTAGGCAATAGTTTACTACATTGCCTAGAAATAAATATTGAACACCCATATTTCTCAGTCTGAAAATCGTCTCACTCCTAAAACGGTAGGCTATAAAACAATTCTCAAGAGAAATACATTTTACCTCTAGAATGAAGAATAGCTAGAATCTTCTATGTTACCCACCAGGGATCCCAGCTACAGTAACTATCTAACTTTATCTTTAAGGCTATCAAAATGGGGGAGGTGGACATAGATGAAAAAATCAATGTCAGGTCCATCCATAGTGGCATCTTTCATGCTGTATCTACAATTTATCTACCAGTGTTGGTGGAGCTATGCCAGACAACCTGGAGTCAATAGGAGCATTTCTGTAATATTGCGTGTGTGTAGCCGCTGTAGAGGAGTCAGGCGCAGGACAGCAGATGTGAGTAACAAAGGTACTTTACTCAAATATTCACAAATACAATGCAATAATCGAGCCCACAATAACGGACCGTATTACATAAAAACAATTACTCAAACAAACAAACATGGGGGAACAGAGGGTTAAATAATGAACAAGTAATTGGGGGAATGAAAACCAGGTGTGTAAGACAAGGACAAAACAAATGGAAAGTGAAAAGTGGATCGGCGATGTCTAGAAGGCCGGTGACGCTGAACGCCGCCCGAACAAGGAGAGGGACCGACTTCGGCGGAAGTCGTGACAATTACTCTGACAACAACCAATGGCCTTGGCCTTGGAATGTTCCAGCCAACAACTTTTTTTCAATCAAGCCTCATTGATTACCTTTAAAAAAAAAAAAAGTAATGTAGCTTCAGAACAGAAGGCCGAGATGACATCGGTTGGTAAATAAAGGCTGGTTTATACTTGGTCTAACGACATGTCTGTAGACAATGAGAATTCGACAAGTGTCGCTGGTCAAAACAACATTACATTTATTAATCAATGTGAGCTTCTGTTTTCTTGTCACACAGATATGAAACAGTTTCAACGTCGACTCTGTCGTTGCGACGGCGTCAATAAATTCTACATTTCTCAGACAGAATGTTCTGCTTTTTTTCTTTTGTCACATTCGCAACTGTAAGTTTGCCTTTTTTTTTTTTGCTTGCCATTAACTTGTAAATAATGATCTTGTAATCATTATTGTTATAATGATAATGTTCCCTGTGGCTCAGTTGGTAGAGCATGGTGTGTGCAACGCCAGGGTTGTGGGTTCGATTCCCACGGGGGGCCAGTACAAAAAAAGAAAAATGCATGAAATGAAATGTATGCATTCACTAGTGTAAGTCGCTCTGGATAAGAGCGTCTGCTAAATGACTAAAATGTAAAAAATGTTATAATGAAAACAAGAGTCTACTTGTCAGATATGTTCTGGTCATCATTTTTGAACAGGCTAGCCAGCTAGCTAGCAAACAAGCTAGCAATGAACCAAAACATTGTTTCAAAAAGTTGCTTTTAGTTGCCTGGCTTGCTAGATTAACATATTCTAATGAAATTTTTTGAACAGATTCGTTTATTTGGGTTAAAATAGAGCAGGTATGCTATTTGGACCGCCAGTCTGCCGATGTCATGCAAACTGTCGTTTTGGTGTTTATAATTTTTCATAATGACAACGACAAGTTTGATGTCGGACGACGATAGAATGTTCATGACGTCACTGGGACAACTGTCAACAAACATGTTGATTGACGGACTATAAACCAGCCTTAAGACGTACATTTAAAAGGCGCGTACGGTATACCACAGTATAGTCAGTACGGTCTACAGTTGGAGTCTAGTACAATACGCTTCTGAGTCCACTCCACAAGGTCTTAAAAAGTGATATATTGATGTGTGATAGACAGATTTGAACGCAACACATTCTGTTGTGTTGACTACGGTTGCATGTCAAGCAAACCCAGACACAGACAGAACTAGTTGTCCGGCCGGACAGAGAACTAGTTGTCTGTTTGATAGAAAAGGACAGGGAACACTCCGTGCCTCCAGCAGCAGACAGGATCAATGGACCTATTGGCGATCACTTCCCTGATAACTCAATAGGGTGAGTCTCAAATGGCACCCTATATCCCTACGTAAGTGCACTTCGTTTCACCAAAGCCCTAATACAGGCCCTGTTCAAAAAGTAGTGTACAATATAGGGACTAATGTGTCATTAAGTCAACACCCAGAGACTACCCTGCTCTCTAATAGGTCTTCTGTCCCAACCCATTTCTAATGGCCCCAGTATCCAGGATGATCCTGTAGTAACTCTACCAATCAGACTCAGCACTTCAAGAGCCTTAACGACTTCTACTACTAGAGAGCACAGTCCAGTTTATACCTGCTGCTAACTTCCTCCATTATAGAAGCTCTGAGTCATCACGATGATGCAGAGACGGGTGACGTCACAGCGCGAGTACATACACGGGAGTTAGATACACGGGGAGTTAGATACACAGGGAGTTAGATACACGGGGGTTAGATACACGGGGGGTTAGATACACGGGGAGTTAGATAAACGGGGGTGAGATACACGGGAGTTAGATACACTAGATACACGGGGGTAAGATACACGGGGGTTAGATACACGGGGGTAAGATACACGGGGAGTGAGATACACGGGAGTTAGATACACGGGGGTTAGATACACGGGGGTTAGATACACGGGGGTTAGATACACAGGGAATTAGATACACGGGGAGTTAGATACACGGGAGTTAGATACACGGGGAGTGAGATACACGGGGGTTAGATACACGGGGGTTAGATACACTAGATACACGGGGGTTAGATACACGGGGTTAGATACACGGGAGTTAGATACACGGGGTTAGATACACGGGGGTTAGATACACTAGATACACGGGGGTTAGATACACGGGGGTTAGATACACGGGGGTGAGATACACGGGGAGTGAGATACACGGGGGTGAGATACACGGGGGTCAGATACACTAGATACACGGGGGTTAGATACACGGGGAATTAGATACACGGGGGTTAGATACACGGGGGTTAGATACACTAGATACACGGGGGGTTAGATACACGGGGGTTAGATACACTAGATACACGGGGGTTAGATACACGGGGAGTTAGATACACGGGAGTTAGATACACGGGGGTTAGATACACTAGATACACGGGGGTTAGATACACGGGGGTTAGATACACGGGGGTTAGATACACGGGGGTGAGATACACGGGGAGTTAGATACACGGGGGTTAGATACATGGGGGTTAGATACACGGGGGTTAGATACACGGGGGTGAGATACACGGGGGTTAGATACACGGGGAGTTAGATACACGGGGAGTTAGATACACAGGGAGTTAGATAAACGGGGGTAGGATACACGGGGGTTAGATACATGGGGGTAAGACCACGGGGAGTGAGATACACGGGGAGTGAGATACACGGGGGTTAGATACACGGGAGTTAGATACACGGGAGTTAGATACACGGGGGTTAGATACACGGGGGTTAGATACACGGGAGTTAGATACACGGGAGTTAGATACACGGGGGTTAGATACACGGGAGTTAGATACACGGGGTTAGATACACGGGGGTGAGATACACGGGGGTGAGATACACGGGGGTTAGATACAAGGGGGTTAGATACACGGGGGTTAGATACACGGGGGTTAGATACACGGGGGTTAGATACACTAGATACACGGGAGTTAGATACACGGGGGTTAGATACACGGGAGTTAGATACACGGGGTTAGATACACGGGGGTGAGATACACGGGGTTAGATACACGGGGGTTAGATACACGGGGAGTTAGATACACGGGAGTTAGATACACGGGGGTTAGATACACGGGGGTTAGATACACTAGATACACGGGAGTTAGATACACGGGGGTTAGATACACGGGAGTTAGATACACGGGGTTAGATACACGGGGGTGAGATACACGGGGTTAGATACACGGGGGTTAGATACACGGGGAGTTAGATACACGGGGAGTTAGATACACGGAGAGTTAGATACACGGGGAGTGAGATACACGGGGGTTAGATACACGGGGGTGAGATACACGGGAGTTAGATACAAGGGGGTTAGATACACGGGGGTTAGATACACGGGAGTGAGATACACGGGGGTAAGATACACGGGAGTGAGATACACGGGGGTGAGATACACGGGGGTTAGATACACGGGGGTTAGATACACTAGATACACGGGAGTTAGATACACGGGGGTTAGATACACGGGGGTTAGATACACGTGGGTTAGATACACGGGGGTGAGATACACGGGGGTTAAATACACGGGGAGTTAGATACACGGGGAGTTAGATACACAGGGAGTTAGATAAACGGGGGTAGGATACACGGGGGTTAGATACACGGGGGTAAGATACACGGGGAGTGAGATACACGGGGAGTGAGATACACGGGGGTTAGATACACGGGAGTTAGATACACGGGAGTTAGATACACGGGGGTTAGATACACGGGGAGTTAGATACACGGGGGTTAGATACACGGGAGTTAGATACACGGGAGTTAGATACACGGGGGTTAGATACACGGGAGTTAGATACACGGGGTTAGATACACGGGGGTGAGATACACGGGGGTGAGATACACGGGGGTTAGATACAAGGGGGTTAGATACACGGGGTTAGATACACGGGGGTTAGATACACGGGGGTTAGATACAAGGGGGTTAGATACACGGGGGTTAGATACACGGGGGTAAGATACACGGGGAGTGAGATACACGGCGGTGAGATACACGGGGGTTAGATACACGGGGGTGAGATACACGGGGGTTAGATACACAGGGGTTAGATACACGGGGCTGAGATACACGGGGAGTTAGATACACGGGGGTTAGATACACGGGGGTTAGATACACTAGATACACGGGGGTTAGATACACGGGGGTTAGATACACGGGGGTTAGATACATGGGGAGTTAGATAAATGGGGGTGAGATACACGGGAGTTAGATACACGGGGGTTAGATACACAGGGGTTAGATACACTAGATACACGGGGGTAAGATACACGGGGAGTGAGATACACGGGAGTTAGATACACGGGGGTTAGATACACGGGGAGGTAGATACACGGGGGTTAGATACACGGGGGTTAGATACACGGGGAGTTAGATACACGGGAGTTAGATACACGGGGGTTAGATACACGGGGGTTAGATACACTAGATACACGGGAGTTAGATACACGGGGGTTAGATACACGGGAGTTAAGATACACGGGAGTTAGATACACGGGGGTTAGATACACGGGAGTTAGATACACGGGGTTAGATACACGGGGGTGAGATACACGGGGGTTAGATACACGGGGGTTAGATACATGGGGGTTAGATACACGGGAGTTAGATACACGGGGGTTAGATACACGGGGGTAAGATACACGGGGGTGAGATACACGGGGGTTAGATACACGGGGGTTAGATACACTAGATACACGGGAGTTAGATACACGGGGGTTAGATACACGGGGGTTAGATACACGGGGGTTAGATACACGGGGGTTAGATGCACGGGGGTTAGATACACGGGGGTTAGATACACGGGGTGAGATACACGGGGTGAGATACACGGGGGTTAGATACACGGGGGTAAGATACACGGGAGTGAGATACACGGGGGTGAGATACACGGGGGTGAGATACACGGGGGTTAGATACACGGGGGTTAGATACACTAGATACACGGGAGTTAGATACACGGGGGTTAGATACACGGGGGTTAGATACACGGGGGTTAGATACACGGGGGTTAGATACACGGGGGTTAGATGCACGGGGGTTAGATACACGGGGTGAGATACACGGGGGTGAGATACACGGGGGTTAGATACACGGGGGTTAGATACACGGGAGTTAGATACACGGGGGTTAGATACACGGGGGTTAGATACACGGGGGTGAGATACACGGGGGTGAGATACACGGGGGTCAGATACACTAGATACACGGGGGTTAGATACACGGGGGTTAGATATACGGGAGTTAGATACACTAGATACACGGGGGTTAGATACACGGGGGTTAGATACACGGGGGTTAGATACACGGGGAGTTAGATACACGGGGAGTTAGATAAACGGGGGTTAGATACACGGGGGTTAGATACACGGGGGTTAGATACACGGGGGTTAGATACACGGGGGTTAGATACACGGGGGGTTAGATACACGGGGGTTAGATACACGGGGAGTTAGATACACGGGGGTTAGATACACTGGGTTTCTTATGGATCCAAAACAAATGGGCTTAGGTGGTGGGCGTGGCAGGAGCTGTGGTATGGGGTGTGGTCGTCCCGTCTGCGTGGCTGAATTTGAGAATAATTTGTAGAGGTCCCATCCTCCCCCGCCATCTTGGCGGTGTAGAGACATTTTGGCATAGTTAATGCTTTGTTCTTTGTTTCTCAAACATAATAACAAAATCTTTACTGGTAAATGAATTGTTTTAGGAATTTGCAATTCTCCCTGACTGCATAGCTTTTATTTTGGTGATTGTTAGTTCTCAAAGATGATAATAAATAGGGCCATTATCTTTTCTACATCCTGTCTCTCTCGTTTTTGTAATGAACACGATGGGGAGATAGAGAGCTGGTTTCAAGCGCAGGGCGCAGCATGTGTTTATTGTAAAGGACCACAGGAGGAGGCAGGTAGCTGGGTCCAGGGGCAGGCAGAAGGTCATACACAGGGGGTCCAGCAAGGCAACAGTACAGGCAGGGAAAAGGCTAGTAACGTCATCCGGGAGATCAGGCAATAGGTTGATGACAGGAAATCCGATAGGCTAAAGTACAGGCAGGAAATAGGCAAAAGGCGTCGTTAGAGAGGCAGGCAAAAACTATCATACACAGGAGGATTAAACTACGGGAAAAACAGGGCTCAGAATAGAAGTGTGTCACAAAACAAACAATACCTCACAATGATGCGGTGCAAAGAACTGGACTAAATAATGTGTGATAATGACATACAGGTGTGTGAACAGGTGATTAGAATTCAGGTGATTGGGATCTGGACAGTGAGCTGCGTTCAGGGGATCTACGTGTTTGACTGTGAGAGCTGGAAGCAGACGTTACAGTCCTTTTAGTTAACACTATCCAAACAATTAATACACACACATATGTATATATATATTTTTTTTTAACACTGTTTGGACAAAAAAACGCTCAAGGACTTCAACGGCAGAAAAATCCCTGCATACACAGGGAGTCTGAATGATACAGCTCTTCATCATGTCTCCCCACGGCCGACTCCCAAACATACACTCAGTTCAAGAAAAAGGTATTACGTATTTAGAGCCATGATTTCAGATTGCTCAAGTGAACAGCAAGCCTGGTTTAAAAAAAAAAAAATCACAGATAAAGCAACACCGCACGAGCACAACGCCTCTCCCCTATTCGACCTGGATGTTTTGTGTGTATGTATTGATATGTAGGCTACAGTATGTGTGACGTTTTAAATGTATGTAGTTCTGTTCTTGAGCTGTTCTTGTCTATTAATGTTCTGTATTATGTCATGTTTTATGTGGACTGCAGGAAGAGTAGCTGCTGCTGCTTATATATATATATATATATATATATATATATATATATATATATATATATATATATACACACATACATACACACACACACACACACACACACACACACACACACACACACACACACACACACACACACACACAGCAGACACTTTCAGACCTCCAAAGGTCCAGAGCGTCTGTCTTGTCACAGGCCAGTGCCCAGCTCTGCATGTCTGAGTGACAGCTCAGTCAGCTGAGAGAGCAGCTCCAAGCCTCTGGAGGATCTCTGAGCCTTTTAGTGTGTTCTGCCAGGCAGAGAGACTTCCCGCCTGGATCTCTGAGCCTTTTAGTGTGTTCTACCAGGCAGAGAGACTTCCCGCCTGGATCTCTGAGCCTTTTAGTGTGTTCTACCAGGCAGAGAGACTTCCCGCCTGGATCTCTGAGCCTTTTAGTGTGTTCTACCAGGCAGAGAGACTTCCCGCCTGGATCTCTGAGCCTTTTAGTGTGTTCTGCCAGGCAGAGAGACTACCTGCCAGGTGCTGACGCCTGCCCCTGTCTCTCTCTCCATCTCTACCTGGTGCCTGCCTCTGTCTGTCTCTCTATCTCTACCTGGTGCCTGCCTCTGTCTGTCTCTCTATCTCTACCTGGTGCCTGCCTCTGTCTGTCTCTCTATCTCTACCTGATGCCTGCCTCTGTCTGTCTCTCTATCTCTACCTGGTGCCTGCCTCTGTCTGTCTCTCTATCTCTACCTGGTGCCTGCCTTTGTCTGTCTCTCTATCTCTACCTGGTGCCTGCCTTTGTCTGTCTCTCTATCTCTACCTGGTGCCCGCCTCTGTCTGTCTCTCTATCTCTACCTGGTGCCCGCCTCTGTCTGTCTCTCTATCTCTACCTGATGCCTGCCTGTCTGTCTCTCTATCTCTACCTGATGCCTGCCTGTCTGTCTCTCTATCTCTACCTGGTGCCTGCCTCTGTCTGTCTCTCTATCTCTACCTGGTGCCTGCCTGTCTGTCTCTCTATCTCTACCTGGTGCCTGCCTGTCTGTCTCTCTCTCTCTACCTGGCGCCTGCCTCTGTCTGTCTCTCTCAATTCAATGTAAGGGCTTTATTGGCATGGGAAACATATGTTAACATTGCCAAAGCAAGTTAAAAAGATACTAAACAAAAGTGAAATAAACAATAAAAAAGTAAACATTACCCTTACAAAAGTTCCAAAAGAATAAAGACATTTCAAATGTCATGTTAAGTCTATATACAGTGTTGTAATATGTGCAAATGGTTAAAGTACAAAAGGGAAAATAAATAAACATAAATATGGGTTGTATTCACAATGGTGTTTGTTCTTCACTGGTTGACCTTTTCTTGTGGCAACAGGTCACAAATCTTGCTGCTGTGATGGCACACTGTGGTATTTCACCTAATAGATACGGGAGTTTATCAAAATTTGATTTATTTTCTAATTATTTGTGGGTCTGTGTAATTTGAGGGAAATATGTGTCTCTCGGTTAGGGAGTGCAGCTCAGTTTCCACCTCATTTTGTGGGCAGTGTGCACATTGCCTGTCTTCTCTTGAGAGCCAGGTCTGCCTTCGGCGGCCTTTCTCAATAGCAAGGCCTTTCTCAATAGCAAGGCTATTTAAGGCTATTTAGGATATTTTAGACTGAGTCTGTACACAGTCTAAGATTTCCTTAATTTTGGGACAAATCAAATTTAAATGTATCACATGCGCCATATACAACAGGTGTAGACCTTACAGTGAAATACTTACTTACAAGCCCTTAACCAACAGGTGTAGACCTTACAGTGAAATACTTACTTACAAGCCCTTAACCAACAGGTGTAGACCTCACAGTGAAATACTGACTGACGAGCCCTTAACCAACAGGTGTAGACCTTACAGTGAAATACTGACTGACGAGCCCTTAACCAACAGGTGTAGACCTTACAGTGAAATACTTACTTACAAGCCCTTAACCAACAGGTGTAGACCTTACAGTGAAATACTTACTTACAAGCCCTTAACCAACAGGTGTAGACCTCACAGTGAAATACTGACTGACGAGCCCTTAACAAACAGGTGTAGACCTTACAGTGAAATACTGACTGACGAGCCCTTAACCAACAGGTGTAGACCTTACAGTGAAATACTGACTGACGAGCCCTTAACCAACAGGTGTAGACCTTACAGTGAAATACTTACTTACAAGCCCTTAACCAACAGGTGTAGACCTTACAGTGAAATACTGACTGACGAGCCCTTAACCAACAGGTGTAGACCTCACAGTGAAATACTGACTGACGAGCCCTTAACAAACAGGTGTAGACCTCACAGTGAAATACTGACTTACAAGCCCTTAACCAACAGGTGTAGACCTCACAGTGAAATACTGACTGACGAGCCCTTAACAAACAGGTGTAGACCTCACAGTGAAATACTGACTGACGAGCCCTTAACAAACAGGTGTAGACCTTACAGTGAAATACTTACTTACAAGCCCTTAACCAACAGGTGTAGACCTCACAGTGAAATACTGACTGACGAGCCCTTAACCAACAGGTGTAGACCTCACAGTGAAATACTGACTGACGAGCCCTTAACCAACAGGTGTAGACCTCACAGTGAAATACTGACTGACGAGCCCTTAACCAACAGGTGTAGACCTCACAGTGAAATACTGACTGACGAGCCCTTAACCAACAGGTGTAGACCTCACAGTGAAATACTGACTGACGAGCCCTTAACCAACAGGTGTAGACCTCACAGTGAAATACTGACTTAACCAACAACGCTCTAAAATAAGTGTGAAGTAAAAAATAGAAAATAAAAGTAACAAATAATTAAACAACAGCAGTAAAATTACAAGCGAGTCTGAATACAGGGGGTACCGGTTAGTCGAGGTACTTGAGGTCTATATACAGGGGGCACCGGTTAGTCGAGGTACTTGAGGTCTATATACAGGGGGCACCGGTTAGTCGAGGTACTTGAGGTCTATATACAGGGGGCACCGGTTAGTCGAGGTACTTGAGGTCTATATACAGGGGGCACCGGTTAGTCGAGGTACCTGAGGTCTATATACAGGGGGCACCGGTTAGTCGAGGTACCTGAGGTCTATATACAGGGGGCACCGGTTAGTCGAGGTACTTGAGGTCTATATACAGGGGGCACCGGTTAGTCGAGGTACCTGAGGTCTATATACAGGGGGTACCGGTTAGTCGAGGTACCTGAGGTCATTTGTACATGTTGGTAGAGTTAAAGTGACTATGCATAGATGATAAACAGAGAGTAGCAGCAGTGTAAACGAGGGGTCTGGGTAACCCTTTGATTAGCTGTTCAGGAGTCTTATGGCTTGGGGGGTAGAAGCTGTTTAGAAGCCTCTTGGACCTTGACTTAGCACTCCGGTACCGCTTGCCGTGCGGGAGCAGAGAGAACAGTCTATGACTGGGGTGGCTGGAGTCTTTGACAATTTTTAGGGCCTTCCTCTGACACCGCCTGGTATAGAGGTCCTGGATGGCAGGAAGCTTGGCCCCAGCGAGGTACTGGGCCATTCGTACTACCCTCTGTAGTGCCTTGCGGTCGGAGGCCAAGCAGTTGCCATACGAGGCAGTGATGCAACCCGTCAGGATGCTCTCGATGGTGCAGCTGTAAAACCTTTTGCCAAATATTTTCAGTCTTCTAGGTTTTGTCATGCTCCTTTCACGACTGTCTTGGTGTGCTTGGACCATGTTAGTTTGTTGGTGATGTGGACACCAGGGAACTTGAAGCTTTCAACCTGCTCCACTACAGCCCTGTCGATGAGAATGGGGGCGTGCTCAGTCCTCCATTCCCTGTAGTCCACAATCATCTCCTTTGTCTTGATCATGTTGAGGGAGAGGTTGTTGTCATGGCACCACACTGCCAGGTCTCTGACCTCCTCCCTATAGGCTGTCTCATCGTTGTCGGTCAGTCACAGTGGTCAGGTATTCTGCCACTGTGTACTTTCTGTTTAGGGCCAGATAGCATTCTAGTTTGCTCAGTTTTTTTTTGTAAATTCTTTTCAATGTGTCAAGTAATTATCTTTTTGTTTTCTCATGATTTGGTTGGGTCTAATTGTGTTGCTGACCTGGGGCTCTGTGGGGTCTGTTTGTGTTTGTGAACAGAGCCCCACAATCAGCTTGCTTAGGGGACTCTTCCCCAGGTTCATCTCTCTGTAGGTGATGGCTTTGTTATGGAAGGTTTGGGAATCGCTTCCTTTTAGGTGGATGTGGAATTTAAGGGCTCTTTTCTGGATTTTGATCATTAGCGGGTATCGGCCTAATTCTGCTCTGCATTATTTGGTGTTTTACGGTGTACACAGAGGATATTTTTGCAGAATTCTGCATGAGTCTCAATTTGTGTTTGTCCCATTTTGCGAATTCTTGGTTGGTGAGCGGACCCCAGACCTCACAACGATTAAGGGCAATGGGTTCCATAACTGATTCAAGTATTTTTAGCCAGATCCTAATTGGTATGTTGAATTTTATGTTCCTTTTGATGGCATAGAATGCCCTTCTTGCTTTGTCTCAGATCGTTCACAGCTTTGTGGAAGTTACCACTTGGGGCTGATGTTTAGGCCGAGGTATGTAAAGTTTTTTGTGGAAAATAGGGCAACGGTGTATAAATGGAATTTGTATTAATGGTCTTGGCAACTGGACATTTTATACTAAGAGCTGCTACGCTAAGAGCTGCTACGCTAAGAGCTGCTACGCTAAGAGCTGCTACGCTAAGAGCTGCTACATTAAGAGCTGCTACACTAAGAGCTGCTACACTAAGAGCTGCTACACTAAGAGCTGCTACACTAAGAGCTGCTACACTAAGAGCTGCTACACTAAGAGCTGTGACGCTAAGAGCTGCTACGCTAAGAGCTGCTACACTAAGAACTGCTACATTAAGAGCTGCTACATTAAGAGCTGCTACGCTAAGAGCTGCTACGCTAAGAGCTGCTACACTAAGAGCTGCTACACTAAGAGCTGCTACATTAAGAGCTGCTACACTAAGAGCTGCTACACTAAGAACTGCTACATTAAGAGCTGCTACATTAAGAGCTGCTACGCTAAGAGCTGCTACGCTAAGAGCTGCTACACTAAGAGCTGCTACACTAAGAGCTGTGACGCTAAGAGCTGCTACGCTAAGAGCTGCTACACCAAGAGCTGCTACATTAAGAGCTGCTACACTAAGAGCTGCTACACTAAGAGCTGCTACGTTAAGAGCTGCTACGTTAAGAGCTGCTACACTAAGAGCTGCTACATTAAGAGCTTCTACATTAAGAGCTGCTACACTAAGAACTGCTACATTAAGAGCTGCTACATTAAGAGCTGCTACGCTAAGAGCTGCTACGCTAAGAGCTGCTACGCTAAGAGCTGCTACATTAAGAGCTGCTACATTAAGAGCTGCTACACTAAGAGCTGCTACATTAAGAGCTGCTACACTAAGAGCTGCTACACTAAGAGCTGCTACACTAAGAGCTGCTACACTAAGAACTGCTACACTAAGAGCTGCTACGCTAAGAGCTGCTACATTAAGAGCTGCTACACTAAGAGCTGCTACATTAAGAGCTGCGACACTAAGAGCTGCGACACTAAGAGCTGCTACACTAAGAGCTGCTACACTAAGAGCTGCAACATTAATAGCTGCTACGCTAAGAGCTGCTACATTAAGAGCTGCTACACTAAGAGCTGCGACACTAAGAGCTGCGACACTAAGAGCTGCGACACTAAGAGCTGCTACACTAAGAGCTGCTACATTAAGAGCTGCTACGCTAAGAGCTGCTACGCTAAGAGCTGCTACATTAAGAGCTGCGACACTAAGAGCTGCTACACTAAGAGCTGCTACATTAAGAGCTGCTACATTAAGAGCTGCTACATTAAGAGCTGCTACACTAAGAGCTGCTACATTAATAGTGTATAAATGAGCAGACTGTAGTCAGGTTGAGTTACATGTGTGGCCTTGTGACAGGCAAGGTAGAGAAGGACACACACACACACTCTTTTTGTCTCTCTCTCTGACTGATAAAAACGACACATTATAATTCCTTGTTAACAATACTCCTCCAGCGACCATACTGCTCCTTCTCTCCCCGACTGTTCAGAGACCTGGATCAAGCTGTCCCTAAAATAAGCCCTAGCCAGAGAGGGTTTCACAGAGAAAGCCCTGGTTTCAAAGAGCCATAGTACTGCTTTATGCGAATGCGGGGGAAAAAAATAGAAACTTTGAACAGTCGTTCTGGAGCGAGTCTGGGCCTGAGTTCCAAATAGCACCCTATCCCCTATATCGTGCTTTACTTTTAACGATCAGAGCCCTGGGCCCTGGTGCGCTACGAAGGGGATAGGGTGCCATTTGGGACATCTCTGTATTCATTCAGGACTCCCGAATCCAGGGATAGAAGGGGATACAGTGTGCATTGTTAGAGCTACAGCCGCTCTGAGCTACCAGAAAGCATCTCATCCACTCACAATACATCATCCAAATCTCATTACAACATAGCACTGGATTTACACTGAACCGCTATGGACAGGGAGTGGCTGGTTGAGTCGTACATCTCTTCTCCTCAGGGGGAAGTGGTGAGATAGTGGAGGAACGCTTTGTTTGTTACAAACAACGCTCTCTAAATCAAGTCCACATGGCACCCTATTTCCTATATATAGTGTACAACTAGTCTATGGAGCTCTGGTCAAAAGTATGGATCTATATAGGCGATAGGGTGCCATTTGGGATCGATCTCATATCAAGTCCCAGCTGAGATGCTGCTGGATGTTTCACTCAGTGAGATTCACTGAAGAATTATCCGACTGTGCTGTCTGTCTGACGGTGTGCTGTCTGTCTGACGGTGTGCTGTCTGTCTGACGGTGTGCTGTCTGTCTGTCTGACGGTGTGCTGTCTGTCTGTCTGACGGTGTGCTGTCTGTCTGACGGTGTGCTGTCTGTCTGACGGTGTGCTGTCTGTCTGTCTGACGGTGTGCTGTCTGTCTGTCTGACGGTGTGCTGTCTGTCTGACGGTGTGCTGTCTGTCTGACGTGTGCTGTCTGTCTGTCTGACGGTGCTGTCTGTCTGACGGTGTGCTGTCTGTCTGTCTGACGGTGTGCTGTCTGTCTGTCTGACGGTGTGCTGTCTGTCTGACGGTGTGCTGTCTGTCTGTCTGACGGTGTGCTGTCTGTCTGACGGTGTGCTGTCTGTCTGACGGTGTGCTGTCTGTCTGTCTGACGGTGTGCTGTCTGTCTGACGGTGTGCTGTCTGTCTGACGGTGTGCTGTCTGTCTGTCTGATGGTGTGCTGTCTGTCTGTCTGATGGTGTGCGGTCTGTCTGACGGTGTGCTGTCTGTCTGACGGTGTGCTGTCTGTCTGACGGTGTGCTGTCTGTCTGTCTGATGGTGTGCTGTCTGTCTGTCTGATGGTGTGCTATCTGTCTGTATGATGGTGTGCTGTCTGTCTGTATGATGGTGTGCTGTCTGTCTGTCTGACGGTGTGCTGTCTGTCTGACGGTGTGCTGTCTGTCTGTCTGATGGTGTGCTGTCTGTCTGACGGTGTGCTGTCTGTCTGACGGTGTGCTGTCTGTCTGATGGTGTGCTGTCTGTCTGATGGTGTGCTGTCTGTCTGATGGTGTGCTGTCTGTCTGTATGATGGTGTGCTGTCTGTCTGTATGATGGTGTGCTGTCTGTCTGTATGATGGTGTGCTGTCTGTCTGTATGATGGCGTGCTGTCTGTCTGATGGTGTGCTGTCTGTCTGATGGTGTGCTGTCTGTCTGATGGTGTGCTGTCTGTCTGATGGTGTGCTGTCTGTCTGTATGATGGATGGTGCGTGCTGTCTGCCTGACGGTGCGTGCTGTCTGTCTGTCTGACGGTGCGTGCTGTCTGTCTGTCTGACGGTGTGCTGTCTGTCTGACGGTGTGCTGTCTGTCTGACGGTGTGCTGTCTGTCTGTCTGATGGTGTGCTGTCTGTCTGTCTGATGGTGTGCTGTCTGTCTGACGGTGTGCTGTCTGTCTGACGGTGTGCTGTCTGTCTGTCTGATGGTGTGCTGTCTGTCTGTCTGATGGTGTGCTATCTGTCTGTATGATGGTGTGCTGTCTGTCTGTATGATGGTGTGCTGTCTGTCTGTCTGACGGTGTGCTGTCTGTCTGACGGTGTGCTGTCTGTCTGTCTGATGGTGTGCTGTCTGTCTGTCTGATGGTGTGCTGTCTGTCTGTCTGATGATGTGCTGTCTGTCTGACGGTGTGCTGTCTGTCTGACGGTGTGCTGTCTGTCTGTCTGATGGTGTGCTGTCTGTCTGTCTGATGGTGTGCTGTCTGTCTGTATGATGGTGTGCTGTCTGTCTGTATGATGGTGTGCTGTCTGTCTGTATGATGGCGTGCTGTCTGTCTGATGGTGTGCTGTCTGTCTGATGGTGTGCTGTCTGTCTGATGGTGTGCTGTCTGTCTGATGGTGTGCTGTCTGTCTGTATGATGGATGGTGCGTGCTGTCTGCCTGACGGTGCGTGCTGTCTGCCTGACGGTGTGCTGTCTGTCTGCCTGACGGTGCGTGCTGTCTGTCTGCCTGACGGTGAGCTGTCTGTCTGCCTGACGGTGTGCTGTCTGCCTGACGGTGTGCTGTCTGCCTGACGGTGTGTGCTGTCTGTCTGACGGTGCGTGCTGTCTGTCTGACGGTGTGTGCTGTCTGTCTGACGGTGTGTGCTGTCTGTATGATGGTGTCTGTCTTGTTATCATCACTGACTGAATGTAAACATTGACTGTCATGAGAAGTAGAGAGTAACGTATCTAGACTCAATCCATTTAATATGGCACCAACTCTGTCATTCTGACGGGACAAGGCAAACACATTATTCATTTTCATTTCTCTAGCAATGTGCTGCTCATCACGAACAGAGAGGAGACCGCCAGTAAACAATAACATTTCTATACGTCTAGTATTTTTTTATTGTCGTTCCTTTCTCTACCTAAACTTACATTATTTAAGGTCTAAATGACGCCAACTTGCTGAGGGCAGACTTTAAGAGGAGAGAGGGAGAAGAGGATAGGAGGGGAGAAGATGGAGAGGAGGGGAGAAGATGGAGAGGAGGGGAGAAGAGGAGAGGAGGGGAGAAGAGGATAGGAGGGGAGAAGAGGATAGGAGGGGAGAAGATGGAGAGGAGGGGAGAAGAGGATAGGAGGGGAGAAGATGGAGAGGAGGGGAGAAGATGGAGAGGAGGGGAGAAGAGGATAGGAGGGGAGAAGAGGATAGGAGGGGAGAAGAGGAGAGGAGGGGAGAAGAGGAGAGGAGGGGAGAAGAGGATAGGAGGGGAGAAGATGGAGAGGAGGGGGGAAGAGGATAGGAGGGGAGAAGATGGAGAGGAGGGGAGAAGATGGAGAGGAGGGGAGAAGAGGATAGGAGGGGAGAAGATGGAGAGGAGGGGAGAAGATGGAGGAGAGGAGGGGAGAAGAGGAGAGGAGGGGAGAAGAGGGAGAGGAAGGGAGAGAAGAGGAGAAGATGGAGAGGAGGGGAGAGAAGAAGAGAAGATGGAGGGGAGAGGAGAAGAGAGGAGAAGATGAGAGGAGGGGAGAGGAGAATAGGAGGGGAGAGAAGAGGAGAGGAGAAGATGGAGAGGAGGGGAGAGGAGAAGAG
>NC_042978.1:49007496-49105769 GCF_901001165.1 Salmo trutta | reverse complement strand
ACAATGTGTTAGCTTTCTGTAAAGGAGAGAGAGATAAAGAGAGAGAGGAGGAGAGAGAGAGAGAGAGAGAGAGAGAGAGAGAGAGAGAGAGAGAGGGAAATAAATAAGTAGTCTACTATATAGGGAATAGGGCTCCGTTTGGGACGCAGAATCTTCATCGGTATAGGGAAGTTAACATGTTACACACGGATAGAGAAGATGAGATGCATAGAAACTGTAAATTATATGTCATAAAGAGCTTGGGGACTTTTTCCATTTCATATAATTATCTTCTTTTAGCATTTCTCCACAATAAAGTAGGTTTTATACGTTTGCAATATAAACATGCTCAAAGAGCTGTTAGAAGCCACACCTTACTGTGCCTGAGTGTCGGAGGCTGTTCTCATGCAACAGTCTAAACAAGCTGCTCTCTGATTTCTCCAACGGTTCCCACTCAGTACTAAAAGGTCATGAGTGGTTCAGGGTACTCGAGGAAGAAACACATCCTCCAAAGTATTCTTCCAGTGCACGCACACACGCGCGCGCACACACGCACGCTGGCAAACATACACACTCTGTGGGGGGTGTGGGGTTGGCGGCAGCTCAGATGTAAACCGAGAGGAAAAAGCCTGGTTTTGCTCCAGTTGAGGAGGCCGGCATAACGAGGAAAAGCTCTTGTCCGCAAGTCATTTAAATGCTAATTTCCCCAAAGACACAAGACCGTTTGATTCCACAACGAAAAGGGATTTAAATGAATGGGGCTCATAAAGCCTGGTAGATAGCTTCTGTGTGAATACAGAGTATTCCCTATTCACCTACAAAGAGCCCTGTGGGCCCAGAGTATTCCCTATTCACCTACAAAGAGCCCTGTGGGCCCAGAGTATTCCCTATTCACCTACAAAGAGCCCTGTGGGCCCAGAGTATTCCCTATTCACCAACAGAGAGCCCTGTGGGCCCAGAGTATTCCCTATTCACCTACAAAGAGCCCTGTGGGCCCAGAGTATTCCCTATTCACCAACAGAGAGCCCTGTGGGCCCAGAGTATTCCCTATTCACCTACAGAGAGCCCTGTGAGCCCTGGTCAAAATAGTGCACACAGTGCCTTCAGAAAATATTCACAACCCTTGACTTTTTCCAAATTTTGTTGTGTTACAGCCGTAATTTAAAATGTATAAAATGTTGATTTTTGGGGGTGGGGTGGGGTCACTGGCCTAATACCATATAATGTCAAAGTGGTAATATGTTTTGTTTTCTTTCTTTCTTTCTTTCTTTTTTACAAATGAATTAAAAATGAAAAGCTGAAATGTCTTTGAGTCCATAAGTATTCAACCTGTTATGACAAGCTTAAATAAGTTCAGGAATTAAAAATGTGCTTAACAAGTCACATAATAAGCTGCAATAATCGTGTTTAACATGATTTTTAAATGACTACCTCATCTCTGTACCCCTACACATACAATTATCAGTAAGGTCCCACAATCGAGCAGTGAATTTTAAACACAGATTCAACGACAAAGACGAAAATCTATGGCAAGAACTGAAAATGGTTCTCTAACAATGATCAACAATCAATTTGACAGAGATTGAAGAATGTTGAAAAGACAAATGAGCCAATGTTCTACAATCCAAGTGTGGAAATCTCTTAGAAATTTACCCAGAAAGACTCACAGCTCTTAGAGACTTACCTTGAAAGACTCACAGAAAATGACCTTGTGAAGATGCTGGAGGAAACAGGTACAAAAGTATCTATATTCATAGTAAAACGAGTCCTATATCGACATAACCTGAAAGGCCGCTCAGCAAGGAAGAAGCCACTGCTCCAAAACCGCCATAAAAAAGCCAGACTACGATTTGCAACTGCACAAAAGATTGTACTTTTTGGAGAAATGTTGTTAAGAGAATTATGTTCTCAATGTTAACTTCAATTAAAATACTCAGTCTGCAACCCAGAATTGGTAAGATTCTGGTTGAATGAAACAGACAGAGTCCCAGCTTACAAGAGGCAGAATGTTTATTCACGAGAACGTTCTGAAGTCCATTGTACAGAGACATCATTTGTATAGGTCACTCCTTCCTTCCGCACACACACACACACACACTAACATTAAGGCCCCAGATCTCTTAACACTGTAGATCATTACCCAGCCGACAGTTTCATTCCTCTGAGATTAGAGAAACCTTGAGGGGAACTCCCTCTCATATCTTAAACCCTCAGAGTCCTAGCTAGGTCAGCTCATCCACAGTTTAACAGTTCTTGGTGTTTACTCAAACACACAGACACACATTCTTCTCTTATCCTAGTCCAACCTCGTTAGATTTATGCTTCACATATTAGTTACTCATTCTACATGCTATATAGACTATGTCCCTAATAGTTAAGTTTCAGGGTTATTAAATCATTACATTCAAACATATAAATCCCTTAACAAATGTCCTCTGGTCTGATCAAAGAAAAATATAACTGTTTGGCCATAATGACCATCGTTATGTTTGGAGGAAAAAGGGGGAGGCTTGCAAGCCGAAGAACACCATCCCAACCGTGAAGCACGGGGTGGCAGCATCATGTTGTGGGGGTACTTTGCTGCAGGAGGGACTGGTGCACTTCACAAAATAGATGGCATAATGAGGGAGGAAAATTATGTGGATATATTGAAGCAACATCTCAAGACAACAGTCAGGAAGTTAAAGCTTGGTCGCAAATGGGTCTTCCAAATGGACAATGCATACTTACACCAAGCATACTTCCAAAGTTGTGGCAAAATGGCTTAAGGACAACAAAGTCAGGGTATTGGAGTAGCCATCACAAAGCCCTGACCTCAAGCCTATAGAAAATTTGTGGGCAGAACTGAAAAAGCATGTGCCAGCAAGGAGGCCTACAAACCTGACTCAGTTACACCAGCTCTGACAGGAGGAATGGGCCAAAATTCACCCAACTTATTGTGGGAAGCTTGTGGTAGGCTACCCGAAACGTTTGACCCAAGTTAAACAATTTAAAGGCAATGCTACCAAATACTTATTGAGTGTATGTAAACTTCTGACCCACTGGGAATGTGATGAAAGAAATAAAAGCTGAAATAAATAATTCTCTCTACTATTATTCTGACATTTCACATTCTTAAAATAAAGTGGTTATCCTAACTGACCTAAGACAGGGAATTTTTACTTGGATTAAATGTCAGGATTTGTGAAACGTTTTTAAATGTATTTGGCTAAAGTGTATGTAAACTTCCGACTTTAATTGTATGTAAATTAGATATTTCTGTATTCCATTTTCAATACATTTGCAAAGTTTTCTAAAAACATGTTTTCACTTTGTCATTATGGGGTATTGTTGTGTGTAGATGGGTGAGAAAAAAAGTACATTTAATCCTTTTGAATTCAGCCTGTAACAGAACAACATGTGGAACAAGTCAAGGGGTATGAATACTTTCTGAAGGCTCTGTACAGTACAAGGGATGAAGCCATTGATTCTGTCTTCCTCACCCTCCTCTTCTAACAGATCACTGAAATTGATTCAGTTTGCTACTGTCTGTCGGATATAGAGCCGTTCGTATAGACCCGTTCGTATAGAGCCATTCGTATAGAGCCGTTAAAATAGATCCGTTAAAATAGAGACGTTAGTAGAGCCGTTCGCATAGAGCCGTTCGTATAGAGCCGTTCGCATACAGCCGTTCGTATAGAGCCGTTCGCATAGAGCCGTTCGTATAGAGCCGTTCGCATAGAGCCGTTCGTATAGAGCCGTTAAAATAGAGCCGTTCGCATAGAGCCGTTCGTATAGAGCCGTTCGTATAGACCCGTTCGCATAGAGCCATTCGTATAGAGCCGTTAAAATAGAGACGTTCGTTTTGAGCCGTTCGTATAGAGCCGTTCGCATAGAGCCGTTCGCATAGAGCCGTTCGCATAGAGCCGTTCGCATAGAGCCGTTCGTATAGAGCCGTTAAAATAGAGCCGTTCGTATAGAGCCGTTCGTATAGAGCCGTTCGTATAGAGCCGTTCGTATAGAGCCGTTCGTATAGAGCCGTTCGTATAGAGCCGTTCACATATCCCTCCCGACCCAGCCCTATGTGATATTTTTTTTACATTTACATTTTAGTCATTTAGCAGACGCTCTTATCCAGAGCGACTTACAGTAGTGAATGCATACATTTCATACAATTTCATTCATTTTTTTCTGTGCTGGCCCCCCGTGGGAATCGAACCCACAACCCTGGCGTTGCAAACACCATGCTCTACCAACTGAGCTACAGGGAAGGCCCTATGTGATATCCCTCCCGAACCCGCCCTATGTGATATCCCTCCCAACCCGCCCTATGTGATATCCCTCCCGACCCAGCCCTATGTGATATCCCTCCCGACCCAGCCCTATGTGATATCCCTCCCAACCCGCCCTATGTGATATCCCTCCCAACCCAGCCCTATGTGATATCCCTCCCAACCCGCCCTATGTGATATCCCTCCCGACCCAGCCCTATGTGATATCCCTCCCGACCCAGCCCTATGTGATATCCCTCCCGACCCAGCCCTATGTGATATCCCTCCCGACCCAGCCCTATGTGATATCCCTCCCGACCCAGCCCTATGTGATATCCCTCCCGACCCAGCCCTATGTGATATCCCTCCCAACCCAGCCCTATGTGATATCCCTCCCAACCCAGCCCTATGTGATATCCCTCCCAACCCGCCCTATGTGATATCCCTCCCGACCCAGCCCTATGTGATAACCCTCCCCAACCCGCCCTATGTGATATCCCTCCCCAACCCGCCCTATGTGATATCCCTCCCAACCCGCCCTATGTGATATCCCTCCCGACCCAGCCCTATGTGATAACCCTCCCAACCCAGCCCTATGTGATATCCCTCCCGAACCCGCCCTATGTGATATCCCTCCCGAACCCGCCCTATGTGATATCCCTCCCGAACCCGCCCTATGTGATATCCCTCCCGAACCCGTCCTATGTGATATCCCTCCCGAACCCGCCCTATGTGATATCCCTCCCGAACCCGCCCTATGTGATATCCCTCCCGAACCCGCCCTATGTGATATCCCTCCCGAACCCGCCCTATGTGATATCCCTCCCGAACCCGCCCTATGTGATATCCCTCCCGAACCCGCCCTATGTGATATCCCTCCCGAACCCGCCCTGTGATATCCCTCCCGAACCCGCCCTATGTGATATCCCTCCCAACCCGCCCTGTGATATCCCTCCCGAACCCGCCCTATGTGATATCCCTCCCGAACCCACCCTATGTGATAACCCTCCCGAACCCACCCTATGTGATAACCCTCCCAACCCAGCGATATCCCTCCCGAACCCGCCCTATGTGATATCCCTCCCGAACCCGCCCTATGTGATATCCCTCCCAACCCGCCCTATGTGATATCCCTCCCGAACCCGCCCTATGTGATATCCCTCCCGAACCCGCCCTATGTGATATCCCTCCCGAACCAGCCCTATGTGATATCCCTCCCGAACCAGCCCTATGTGATATCTCTCCCGAACCCGCCCTATGTGATATCCCTCCCGAACCCGCCCTATGTGATATCCCTCCCGAACCCGCCCTATGTGATATCCCTCCCGAACCCGTCCTATGTGATATCCCTCCCGAACCCGCCCTATGTGATATCCCTCCCGAACCCGCCCTATGTGATATCCCTCCCAACCCGCCCTATGTGATATCCCTCCCGAACCCGCCCTATGTGATATCCCTCCCGAACCCGCCCTATGTGATATCCCTCCCAACCCGCCCTATGTGATATCCCTCCCAACCCGCCCTATGTGATATCCCTCCCAACCCGCCCTATGTGATATCCCTCCCGAACCAGCCCTATGTGATATCCCTCCCAACCCGCCCTATGTGATATCCCTCCCAACCCAAGATATCCCTCCCGAACCAGCCCATCATCACTTCTTCCTCACAAGGATGTAGGCCTAGCCAACAGGAAGGAGGCTATTTTAACTGACTTCCTGATTGATGGCAGAACAACGACTAACGTCCTAATTTTATAACTCTTAAATATTTAATATATTATTTACGGAGCCGGTGGACCGGATGGCTTATGACATAAGTCAGTTAATCACCTGTATCAGGGGAGAGTTGTCTGGACATGAATATGGAGCCCAGTTCAGTTCACTATCACACTACGATTGCAGCACAAATGGCACCCTATTCTCTATGTAGTATTCTACTTTTGACCAGAGCTTTATGGGTCCTGGTCAAAACGCAGTGCACTATATAGGGAATAGGCTGTAATTGTAGATACTTTTGAATGATTTGGACACGATGTTCAAAACGTTCTCCTCCTCTATACAGCCTGAATCAGTCACTATGCAAAACATTCTCCTCCTCTATACAGCCTGAATCAGTCATTATGCAAAACATTCTCCTCCTCTATACAGCCTGAATCAGTCACTATGCAAAACATTCTCCTCCTCTATACAGCCCGAATCAGTCACTATGCAAAACCTTATCCTCCTCTATACAGCCTGAATCAGTCACTATGCAAAACATTATCCTCCTCTATACAGCCTGAATCAGTCATTATGCAAAACATTCTCCTCCTCTATACAGCCTGAATCAGTCATTATGCAAAACATTCTCCTCCTCTATACAGCCTGAATCAGTCACTATGCAAAACATTCTCCTCCTCTATACAGCCTGAATCAGTCATTATGCAAAACATTCTCCTCCTCTATACAGCCTGAATCAGTCACTATGCAAAACATTCTCCTCCTCTATACAGCCTGAATCAGTCATTATGCAAAACATTCTCCTCCTCTATACAGCCTGAATCAGTCATTATGCAAAACATTCTCCTCCTCTATACAGCCTGAATCAGTCATTATGCAAATTACGCTAGACTTATTTATCTGTATCATGTTCAAGTAGAACCAAAACACACAACAACAAAAAATAGTTTTATAAAGTAAGCTGGCTTGAATCTGTTTCTCTGTAAATAGTGTATTATTCCGTTTACAAAATAAACAAAGCTCAACAGAATAAATACAAATAAAGTCATTAACATGTTTAAAGGTCTAATGCAGCTGTTTTTTTATTATTATCTCAATATCAAATCATTTCTGCGTAATAATGAAGTATCTTACTGTGATTGTTTTCAATTAAAATGGTCAAAAAGAAACAAAAATAGCTTCTTAGAAAAAAGCAATTTCTCAAGCAAGATTTTTTTTTTTTAGGACTGTCCGGGAGTGGTTTGAGTGGGGAGGGGAACATGGAAAATGAGCCGTTATTGGCTGAGAGGTTTGGAACTATCTCTCTTATCGGTCTAGTTAATAATTTACCGCCTGGTGATGTCACCATAGAAAGCCAAAACTCCATCCCACCGAAACAGGCTGAAATTTAAGCTGGTCTTTTCAAACAGCTCTTAAACTAAAAGGGCCTCATTATCCTTCTCAACATTTCACAGTATTATTCCTCATAGTGTGGAGATATAGATAAAACACAGTTAAACCTCATAGTGTGGAGATATAGATAAAACACAGTTAAATCACGTTTTTGACGTGACTGGGGGGCCTTTAATTGAAACTGATAAAAACCCATCTAGAAGAATAGGCTAGCTACAGTATCTGAATTCACCTACACAATTAGTTAAAGGTCTGACGTGAAGGGTCATCACTTATAGCTGTTGCTCGAAGATAGCTTGTCTGCATCACTGACAACATTATGTAACATCTCTCCACAACACTGGAATCTTTGGAAACAAGCGTTTTAATTAATACTTTCAAGTGATTTCCTCTGGATCTACATTGTACATTTTGTTGTATATGTGTCTGTTACCGAAAATTAATTCAATTCAACATGTTCTATAACAACAGCTGTGGAAAACTCCAAGAATGTCTCTGCAGATTAAAGTTACCATGGTGACAGCTAGCAGCACAAATACCCTGTCCTTCTCTCCACGGGTCTGTTATGTACTGTCTGTACTCTGCTATATTCCTCCATATCATCCACCTAACCTTATGAGGCATATTGATTGGCTAGCAGGGGGTGGTCGTAGAGAGGAAGGTGTGTGAGTGTATGAGTGTGTGAGTGTGTGAGTGAATGAGTGAGTGTGTGTGAGAGAGAGAAATGGCAAGAGTGAGAGAGAGTGAGGGTGAGAGACAGAGAGAGAGAACTATTTGCACATAATATGATATTTGTAATGTCTTTATTCTTTTTGGAACTTCTGTGAGGGTAATGTTTAATGTTCATTTTTATTGTTTATTTCACTTTTGATTCTTATCTATTTCACTTGCTTTGGCAATGTTAACATATGTTTCCCATGCCAATAAAGCCCTTAAATTGAATTGAGAGAGAGAGAGAGAGGGGGAGGGAGAGAGAGAGAGGGAGAAACAGAGAGAGAGAGAGAGAGAGGGGGAGAAACAGAGAGAGAGAGAGAAACAGCGAGAGAGAGAAACAGAGAGAGAGAGAGGAGTGGTGGGGGAGAAACAGAGAGAGAGAGAGAAACAGAGATAGAGAGGAGAGGGAGGGAGAAACAGAGAGACAGCGAGCGAGAGAAACAGAGAGAGAGAGAGAGAGAGGAGAGGGAGGGGAGAAACAGAGAGAGAGGAAGGGAGAGAAACAGCGAGAAAGAGGGAGAGAAACAGCGAGAGAGAGAGGAGTGGTGGGGGAGAAACAGAGAGAGAGAGAGAGAGAGAAACAGAGATAGAAAGAGAGAGAGAGAGGGGGAGGGAGAGAAACAGAGAGAGAGATGGAGGGAGTGATGACTTTCTTTTCCATTTGTATACTGCATCCCATCCAGTGCTATTTTGGTAGGTGAGGTTTGTAGATGTAGTCTATATGACACCCTATCATTCTAGAATATAAAAAGCATCCTCCAATTCCAACGTCTACCTAGGCCCACACATAGTCTTAATAACAGTTTTTATTTTGAATACCCTCAACTGTCAAGTTAGGCAGAAAAAGATCCAGACCAGGGAGACACTCTCCCGGACCAGCGAGACACTCTCCCAGACCAGGGAGACACTCTCCCGGACCAGCGAGACCCTCTCCTGGACCAGCGAGACCCTCTCCCGGACCAGCGAGACACTCTCCCAGACCAGCGAGACACTCTCCCAGACCAGCTGGATGCCCCCCTCCCCTTCAGCTCCTCCAGCCACATCCACACCTCCACCCCAACCAATCAATAACCCCCCAAACCAACCATGCCCACACCCCATATAGGCCCCCGCAGATAAGGAACCAGGACTTCACCAAAGAAATCAGAAATACAGACATTGTCATCCTACAAAAAACATGGTATAGAGGAGATGGACCACCGGTCGCCCTCCAGGTTACAGAGAGCTGGTAGTCCCATCCACCACACTACCAGGTGGTATAGAGGAGATGGACCACAGGTTGTCCTCTAGGTTACAGAGAGCTGGTAGTCCCATCCACCACACTACCAGGTGGTATAGAGGAGATGGACCACAGGTTGCCCTCTAGGTTACAGAGAGCTGGTAGTCCCATCCACCACACTACCAGGTGGTATAGAGGAGATGGACCACAGGTTGTCCTCTAGGTTACAGAGAGCTGGTAGTCCCATCCACCAAACTACCAGGTGTGAAACAGGGAAGGGACTCAGGGGGTATGCTAATTTGGTAAAGAGCAGACCTAACCCACTCTATTAAATTAATCAAAACAGGAACATTTTAAATTTGACTAGAAATTAACCAGGAAATGATCTTAACAGAGAAAAATGTCCTCCTGTGTGCTACCTATATCCCCCCACTAGAATCCCCATACTTCAATGATGACAGCTTCTCCATCCTACCTATATCCCCCCACTAGAATCCCCATACTTTAACGATGACAGCTTCTCCATCCTAAAGAGGGAGATCAATCATTTCCAGGCCCAGGGACAAGTACTAGTCTGTGGCGACCTAAATGCCAGAACTGGACAAGAACCTGACACTCTCAGCACACAGGGGGACTAACACCTACCTGGAGGAGACAGTATTCCCAGAGTCTCTCAGAGCGCTCACAGTCAGCCCACTGACACCCCTACCAGATCACAGCAAAATCACACTCTACTTGAACAGAGTAATACTCAATCATGAGGCATCAAAGCCAAAAGGAACTGAATAATATTAAGAAATGCTATAGATGGAAGGAAAGTAGTGTGGAAACCTACCAAAAAACAATTAGGAAACAACAAATTAAATACCTTCTAGACAACTTCCTGGACAAAATGCTGCACTGTAATATTGAAGGTGTAAACTCGGCAGTAGAAAACCTCAACAGTATATTTGACCTCTCAGCTTCCACATCAAATAAAACAATTTCAAGCAGACAACCTAAGAAAATGAAAAACAATGACAAATGAATTGATGAAAAATGCAAAAACCTAAGAAAGAAATTGAGAAACCTATCCAACCAAAATCAGAGAGACCCAGAACACCCGAGTCTACGCCTTCACTATGGTGAATCACTAAAACAATACAGAAATACACTACGGAAAAAGAAGGAACAGCACGTCAGAAATCAGCTCAATGTAATTGAATAATCCATAGACTCTAACCACTTCTGGGAAAATTGGAAAACACTAAACAAACAACAACAAAGAATTATCCATCCAAAACGGAGATGTCTGGATAAACCACTTCTCCAATCTTTTTGGCTCTTTAACAAAGAACAAATGGCAACAAACATATACATGATCAAATACACATCTTAGAATCAACTATTAAAGACTACCAGAACCCACTGGATTCTCCACTTACATTGAATGAACTACAGGACAAAATACAAACCCTCCAACCCAAAAAGGCCTGTGGTGAAGATGGAATCCTAAATGAAATGATAAAATATACAGACCACAAATTCCAATTGGCTCTACTTAAACTTTTTAACATCATCCTCAGCTCTGGCATCTTCCCCAATATTTGGAACCAAGGACTGAACACCCCAATCCACAAAGTGGAGACAAATTTGACTCCAATAACTACCGTGGGATATGTGTCAACAGTAACTTTGGGAAAATCCTCTGCATCATCATTAACAGCAGATTCGTACATTTCCTCAGTGAAAACAATGTACTGAGCAAATGTCAAATTGGCTCAAATTGGCATTACACCAAATTACTGTGTGACAGACCATGTATTCACCCTGCACACCCTAATTTACAAACAAAGAAACCAAAACAAAGGCAGTCTTCTCATGCTTTGTTGATTTAGAAACCGTTTTTGACTCAATTTGGCATGAGGGTCTGCTACACAAACTGATGGTGTCGTGGTGTGTGGTGTTGGGGGGAAAACATATGACATTATAAATCCATGTACACAAACAACAAGTGTGCGATGAATATTGGCAAAAAACGAACATTTCTTTCCACAGGGGCGTGGGGTGAGACATGGAGCGTGCATAACTATTCACCCCCACAAAGTCGATACGTTGTAGAGCCACATTTTGCAGCAATTACAGCTGCACGTCTCTTGGGGTATGTCTCTATAAGCTTGGTACCACAAGCCACTGGGATTTATGCTCATTCTTCAAGGAAAAACTGCTCCAGCTCCTTCAAGTTGGATAGGTTCTAGAGGTCGACCGATTAATCGGAATGGCCGATTTCAAGTTTTCATAACAATCGGTAATCGCCATTTTTTTTGGACACCGATTATGGCCGATTACATTGCACTCCACGAGGAGACTGCGTGCAGCAGTAAGCCAAGGTAAGTTGCTAACTAGCATTAAACTTATCTTACAAAAAACAATCAATCTTAACATAATCACTAGTTAACTACACATGGTTGATGATATTACTAGTTTATCTAGCTTGTCCTGCGTTGCACATAATCGATGCGGTGCCTGTTAATTTCTCATTGAATGGGGCTGAGTCACTGGGGCTGAGTCACTGGCTTACTGGTGTTCTTCCATGCCGTCCCTGGGAGGGGTGCGTCACTTGAGTGGGTTGAGTCACTGACGTGGTCTTCCTGTCTGGGTTGGCGCCCCCCCTTGGGTTGTGGCGTGGCGGAGATCTTTGTGGGCTATACTCAGCCTTGTCCCAGGATGGTAAGTTGGTGGTTGGAGATATCCCTCCAGTGGTGTGGGGGCTGTGCTTTGGCAAAGTGGGTGGGTTTATATCCTACCTGTTTGGCCCTGTCCGGGGGTTTCATCGGATGGGGCCACAGTGTCTCCTGACCCCTCCTGTCTCAGCCTCCAGTATTTATGCTGCAGTAGTTTGTGTCGGGGGGCTAGGGTCAGTCTGTCACATCTGGGGTATTTCTCTTGTCTTTTCTGGTGTCCTGTGTGAATTTAAATATGCTCTCTCTAACTCTCTCTTTCTTTCTTTCTTTCTTTCTCTCTCTCTCTCTCTCTCGGAGGACCTGAGCCTCAGGACTACCTGGCTTGATGACTCCTTGCTGTCCCCAGTTCACCTGGCCGTGCTGCTGCTCCAGTTCCAACTGTTCTGCCTGCAGCTATGGAACCCTGACCTGTTCACCGGACGTGCTACCTGTCCCAGACCTGCTGTTTTCAACTCTCTAGAGACAGCAGGAGCGGTAGAGATACTCTCAAAGATCGGCTATGAAAAAGCCAACTGACACTTACTCTTGCGTTACTGACTTGTTGCACCCTCGACAACTACTATGATTATTATTATTTGACCATGCTGGTCATTTATGAACATTTGAACATCTTGGCCATGTGCAGTTATAATCTCCACCCGGCACAGCCAGAAGAGGACTGGCCACCCCTCATAGCCTGGTTCCTCTCTAGGTTTCTTCCTAGGTTTTGGCCTTTCTAGGGAGTTTTTCGTTTACGTTTACGTAATTTAGCAGACGCCCTTATCCAGAGCGACTTACACATTTTTCCTAGCCACCGTGCTTCTACACCTGCATTGCTTGCTGTTTGGGGTTTTAGGCTGGATTTCTGTACAGCACTTTGAGATATCAGCTGATGTGAGAAGGGCTATATAAATACATTTGATTTGATTGAATCACAGCCTACTTCGCCAAACGGGTGATGATTTAGCACTGTCGTTGCACCAATGTGTACCTAACCATAAATATCAATGCCTTCAATACACAAGTATATATTTTTAAACCTGCATATTTAGTTAATATTGCCTGCTAACATGAATTTCTTATAATTAGGGAAATTGTGTCACTTTTCTTGCGTTCCGAGCAAGCAGTCAGGGTATATGCAGCAGTGGGCCGCCTGGCTTGTTGCGAACTGTGTGAAGACCATTTCTTCCTAACAAAGACCGTAATACATTTGCCAGAATTGTACATAATTATGACATAACATTGAAGGTTGTGCAATGTAACAGGAATATTTAGACTTAGGGATGCCACCCGTTAGATAAAATACGGAACAGTTCCGTATTTCACTCAAAGAATAAACGTTTTGTTTTCAAAATGATAGTTTCCGGATTTGACCATATTAACGACCGAAGGCTCGTATTTCTGTGTGTTATTATATTATAATTAAGTCTATGATTTGATATTTGATAGAGCAGTCTGACTGAGCAGTGGTAGGCAGTAGCAGGCTCGTAAGCATTCATTCAAACAGCACTTTCCTGCATGTGCCAGCAGCTCTTCACTGTGCTTCAAGCATTGCGCTGTTTATGACTTCAAGCCTATCAACTCCCGAGATTAGACTGGCAATACTATAGTGCCTATAAGAACATCCAATAGTCAAAAGGTATATGAAATACAAATGGTATAGAGAGAAATAGTCCTATAATAACTACAACCCTGGGAATATTTTAGACTCATGTTAAAAGGAACCACCAGCTTTCATATGTTCTCATGTTCTGAGCAAGGAACTTAAACGTTAGCTTTTTTGCATGGCACATATTGCAATTTTACTCTCCAACACTTTGTTTTTGCATTATTTAAACCAAATTGAACATGTTTCATTATTTATTTGAGACAAAATAGATTTTATTGATGTATTATATTAAGTTAAAATAAGTGTTCATTCAGTATTGTTGTAATTGTTATTATTACAAATATATATATTAAATTGTTTTTTATTTAAAAAAAACATGTTTTTTATTATTCTTTTTTTTTTAATATAATTATTATTATTATTATTTATATATATATATATATATATATATATATTATATATATATATTTTTTAAATGTTTTTATTCTTTTTAATTATTATTATTATTATTTTGATTTTTTTCCCCCCATTAGCCAATTAATCGGTATCGGCCTTTTTTGGTACTCCAATAATCAGTATCGGCGTTGAAAAATCATAATCGGTCGACCGCTAGTACAGAGATGAGGTAGTCATTCAAAAATCATGTTCAACACTATTATTGCACACAGAGTGAGTCCAGGCAACTTATTATGTGTAGGCCTTTTTAAATTCAGTCTGTAACTCAACAAAATGTGTAAAAAGTCAAAGGGTATGAATACTTTTTTGAAGACACTGTATATTTATATATATTTATATTCTGGATTCTGACATTGCTCGATCTGATGTTTCTTAATTTCTTAAATTTTGTGGGGGGGGTGGAGAGAGATTATGTGTGGATTGTTTTGTATTACTGCAGTGGTTCCCTAACTTTTTATAGTCCCGTACCACCTTCCAACATTCAACCTCAAGCTGCGTACCCCCTCTAGCATCAGGGTCAGCGCACTCCAGCTGCGTACCCCCTCTAGCATCAGGGTCAGCGCACTCCAGCTGCGTACCCCCTCTAGCATCAGGGTCAGCGCACTCCAGCTGCGTACCCCCTCTAGCATCAGGGTCAGCGCACTCCAGCTGCATACCCCGTCTAGCATCAGGGTCAGCGCACTCCAGCTGCATACCCCCTCTAGCATCAGGGTCAGCGCACTCCAGCTGCATACCCCCTCTAGTATCAGGGTCAGCGCACTCCAGCTGCATACCCCCTCTAGTATCAGGGTCAGCACACTCCAGCTGCATACCCCCTCTAGCATCAGGGTCAGCACACTCCAGCTGCGTACCCCATCTAGCATCAGGGTCAGCGCACTCCAGCTGCATACCCCCTCTAGTATCAGGGTCAGCACACTCCAGCTGCGTACCCCCTCTAGTATCAGGGTCAGCGCTCTCCAGCTGCATACCCCCTCTAGCATCAGGGTCAGCGCACTCCAGCTGCGTACCCCCTCTAGCACCAGGGTCAGCGCACTCCAGCTGCATACCCCATCTAGCATCAGGGTCAACGCACTCCAGCTGCGTACCCCCTCTAGTATCAGGGTCAGCACACTCCAGCTGCATACCCCCTCTAGCATCAGGGTCAGCGCACTCCAGCTGCGTACCCCCTCTAGCATCAGGGTCAGCGCACTCCAGCTGCGTACCTCATCTAGCACCAGGGTCAGCGCACTCCAGCTGCGTACCCCCTCTAGCATCAGGGTCAGCGCACTCCAGCTGCATACCCCCTCTAGCATCAGGGTCAGCACACTCCAGCTGCATACCCCATCTAGCACCAGGGTCAGCGCACTCCAGCTGCATACCCCCTCTAGCATCAGGGTCAGCGCACTCCAGCTGCGTACCCCCTCTAGCATCAGGGTCAGCGCACTCCAGCTGCATACCCCCTCTAGTATCAGGGTCAGCACACTCTCAACTAATGTTTTTTGCCATCATTGTAAGCCTGCCACACACACACTATATGATACATAAGAATGAGTGTCAGTTTTTGTCACAACCCGGCTCGTGGGAAGTGACGAAGAGCTTTTATTGGACCAGGGCACAAATAATAATATAATAATAATCAATAATTTAGCTCTTTATTTAACCATCTTACATTTAAAACCTTTTTTCTTCATCCAAAATTGTGAGTAACTCACTACAGGTTAATGAGAAGGGTGTGCTTGAAAGGATGCACATAGATATGTTGGGTTGTATTGGAGAGAGTCTCAGTCTTAAATAATTTTCCACACAAAGTCTGTGCCTGTATTTAGTTGTCATGCTAGTGAGGGCTGAGAATCCACTCTCACATAGGTACGTGGTTGCAAAGGGCATCAGGGTCTTAACGGCGCGATTTGCCAAGGCAGGATACTCTGAGCACAGCCCTATCCAGAAATCTGGCAGTGGTTTCTGATTAAATAACATTTTCACAGAACCGCTTGTTGCAATTTCGATGAGGCTCTTGTTCAGATATCAGTAAGTGGACTGGAAGCAGGGCATGAAAGGGATAACAAATCTAGTTGTTTGTGTCGTCCATTTTGGGAAAGTACCTGTGTAATTGCGCACCCAGCTCACTCAGTTGCTTCGCTCGATCACATTTGACATTGTCCGTAAGCTTGAGTTCATTTGAACACAAAAAAAATCATACAATGATGTAAAGCAAGTGGTCAGACAAGTGAAAATGATGGTCAGTAAAGAAAACTTTCAGCTCGTCTCTCAATTAAAAAAACGTGTCAATACTTTGCCCCTTGATTACCAGCGCACTTCTGTATGTTGTAAAAGCGTTACATGGTCGCTGCCCATATCATTGCATAGCGCAGAAAATACACGAGAGTTCAGGGGCCTTGCTTTAACCATTTTCACTGTAGTGTCCTAAACGTCTTTCAAGCTGTCAGGCATTCCCTTGGCAGCAAGAGCCTCTCGGTGGATGCTGCAGTGTACCCAAGTGGCATCGGGAGCAACTGCTTGCACGCGCGTTACCACACCACTATGTCTCCCTGTCATGGCTTTTGCCCCATCAGTACAGACACCAACACATCTTGACCACCAAGGTCCATTTGATCTCACAAAGCTGTCCAGTACTTTAAAAATATCCTCTCCTGTTGTCCTGGTTTCCAGAGGTTTGCAGAAGAGGATGTCTTCCTTAATTGACCCCCCATAAACGTAACGGACATATACCAGGAGCTGTGCCAGGCCCGCCACGTCTGTTGACTCATCCAGCTGTAACGCATATAATTCACTGGCTTGTATGCGAAGCAGTAATTGTTTCAAAACATCTCCTGCCATGTCACTGATGTGTCGTGAAACAGTGTAGTTTGATGAAGTCATTGTCTGTATAGTTTTTTGGGGCCTTTTCCCCCAACATTGTCCCAGCCATATCTGCGGCAGCAGGAAGAATTAAGTCCTCCACAATAGTATGGGGCTTGCCTGTCCTAGCCACTCGGTAGGTCACCATATAAGACGCTTCTAGCCCCTTCTTATTAATGGTATCTGTTGCTTTTAGTCATGTCTTACTACTTGAAAGTCTTAATTCTCTCTCGAAAAACTCCTGTGGCTTATAAATGGACTATTTAATAATGTGAAGAAAAAAATATATATATTTTTTTTTAAATGTGAATCACATTTTTATTTGGCAGTTTGAGAATACCTGTATTACTGCACCTGTAATAACATCTGCAAATATGTTACACAACCAATACAATTTCATTTTATTTCTTAACGTTCTTGGAACAATTTGAGAACATGATTTTAAAACCCTAGATGCAGTTGCACCCCTAAAAACTAAAAACATTTGTCATAAGAAACTAGCTCCATGGTATACAGAAAATACACGAGCTCTGAAGCAAGCTTCCAGAAAATTGGAACAGAAATGGCGCCACACCAAACTGGAAGTCTTCCGACTAGCTTGGAAAGACAGTACCGTGCAGTATCGAAGAGCCCTCACTGCTGCTCGATCATCCTATTTTTCCAACTTAATTGAGGAAAATAAGAACAATCCGAAATTTATTTTTGATACTGTCGCAAAGCTAACTAAAAAGCAGCATTCGCAAATGGAGGATGGCTTTCACTTCAGCAGTAATTAATTCAAGAACTTCTTTGAGGAAAAGATCATGGTCATTAGAAAGAAAATTACGGACTCCTCTTTAAATCTGCGTATTCCTCCAAAGCTCCGTTGTCCTGAGTCTGCACAACTCTGCCAGGACCTAGGATCAAGGGAGACACTAAAGTGTTTTAGTACTGTATCTCTTGACACAATGATGAAAATAATCATGGCCTCTAAACCTTCAAGCTGCATACAGAACCCTATCCCAACTAAACTACTGAAAGAGCTGCTTCCTGTGCTTGGCTCTCCTATGTTGAACATAATAAACGGCTCTCTATCCACCGGATGTGTACCAAACTCACTAAAAGTGGCAGTAATAAAGCCTCTCTTGAAAATGACAAATCTTGACCCAGAAATTATAAAAAACTAAATCGGCCTATATCGAATCTTCCATTCCTCTCCATTCCTCTCAAAAATGTTAGAAAAAGCTGTTGCGCAGCAACTCACTGCCTTCCTGAAGACAATCAATGTAAATGAAACTCTTCAGTCTGGTTTTAGACCCCATCATAGCACTGAGACTGCACTCGTGAAGGTGGTAAATTACCTTTTAATGACGTCAGACCGAGGCTCTGCATCTCTCCTCGTGCTCCTAGATCTTAGTGCTGCTTTTGATACCATCGATCACCACATTCTTTTGGAGAGATTGGAAACCCAAATTGGTCTACACGGACAAGTTCTGGCCTGGTTTAGATCTTATCTGTCGGAAAGATATCAGTTTGTCTCTGTGAATGGTTTGTCCTCTGACAAATTAACTGTAAATGTCGGTGTTCCTCAAGGTTCCGTTTTAGGACCACTATTGTTTTCACTATATATTTTACCTCTTGGGGATGTCATTCGAAAACATAATGTTAAATTTCACTGCTATGCGGATGACACACAGGTGTACATTTCAATGAAACTTGGTGAAGCCCCAAAATTGCCCTCGCTAGAAGCCTGTGTTTCAGACATAAGGAAGTGGATGGCTGCAAACTTTCTACTTTTAAACTCGGACAAGACAGAGATGCTTGTTCTAGGTCCCAAGAAGCAAATAGATCTTCTGTTGAATCTGACAATTAATCTGGATGGTTGTACAGTCGTCTCAAATAAAACTGTGAAGGACCTCAGCGTTACTCTGGACCCTGATCTCTCTTTTGAAGAACATATCAAGACTGTTTCAAGGACAGCTTTTTTCCATCTACGTAACATTGCAAAAATCAGAAACTTTCTGTCCAAAAATGATGCAGAAAAATGTAATATAATTAATATAATAATATAATTAATATAATAATATAATTAATACTTGTGGATAGAAAACACCCTAAAGTTTCTAAAACTGTTTGAATGGTGTCTGTGAGTATAACAGAACTCATATGGCAGTCAAAACCCCGAGACAGATCGAAACAGGAAGTGGAATTCTGAATTGCGAACTCAACTTCATCACGTTGCCTATTAATCACACCGTGAGCTATGGTTCATTGAGCACTTCCTATTGCTTCCACTAGATGTCCCCAGTCTTTACAAAGTGATTTGAGTCTCCTACTGTGAATACTGACAGAATGACACGCTGTGGAACGTGGTCACACGGAGAGGGCCATCAGCATTATGACGCCGGCGCCCCTGGTTACCCTCCCCTTTCGAAACGTTTTGAAACACAATGCAATCGTCCCCCTCGAATCTTATTGGAGCTCTCGTTGAAAAAGGCCCTACAGATTTATGTTATACAACGTTTGACATGTTTGAACGAACCTAAATAAATAAAAAATGCATTTTGTTGAACGAGTAGCCCCGCGCACGTCGGAACTTTTGGTTCAGCCTTCAGAACGCGCTAACAACAACAAGCTAATGGAACATAAAGGATGAACTTTTTCGAACGAAAATACATTTGTTGTGGACCGGGGATTCCTGGAAGTGCCTAAGGATGAAGATAATCAAAGGTAAGGGATTATTGACAATAGTATACAAGACTAGATTTGATATGCGATTGTTCCAAGATGGCGCTGACCTGTATTGCTAGCCTATTTTCTGAGTATCGCATCCCCTTTTATCGCAAAGTGTGATTACCCAGTAAAGTTATTTTTAAATCTGGCATTACAGGTGCTTTCAAGAGATATTCATCTATAAATCTTAGAATGACAATATTACATTTTAAAAATGTTTTCGAATAGTAATTTAGTAAATTGTAGCGCTGTTTCATCGGATGCATTTGAGGGAAAATAGTTAGTCAACGTTACACACCGATGTAAAATGCTGTTTTTATATATAAATATGAACTTTATCGAACAAAAGAATGCATGTATTGTGTAACATGATGTCCTAGGTGTGTCATCTGATGAAGATTAGTGCTGCATTTAGCTGTTTTTTGGTTATTTGTGATGCATGTGGTTGGTCGGAAAATGGCTATGTGGCTACTTTTACGATATACTCCTCTAACATAATCTAATGTTTTGCTTTTGCTGTAAAGCCTTTTTGAAATCGGACAACGTGGTTCGATTCAGGAGAGGTGTATCTATAAAACGATATAATTTGAAAAAAAAATTGAAACAAAAAAATTATTACATTTTGTTATGCTAATGGAGATATGATTTTTCGCTGGATGTCCGTCCCGAGGCCGCACAGGGGTTAACGTTCTCTGAATTATTTGATTCCCAATATCAGAACATTACCTAAATTGAAATTAAATGTAACCATGTTTGAACTTTCAGGAAATGTTCTGTTATAGTAACGAAATGCCATTTTTTTTTTTTTTTTTTGCAAGTTCTTTAAATATGCTGAACATTTTACAAAGCCAACACCACTGGACAAAAACTGGTTGAATCAACATTGTTTCCACGTAATTTCATCTCATCTATTCAACTGCTGTGACTGAATTCAGGACATAGTACAATTAGCATATACTTTGCATCCCAAATGGCACCCTATTCCCTATAAAGTGCACTACATCAGCAATAGGGTGCCATTTGGGGAGGCATTACAGTTAATAGCCGGTGAATACTGGAATAAAATGAATGGGCAGATAAATCCAACAGCCTCTCCGCATTCCATCAAGGCCATTATAACAGAACTGTGATGCTGTCTTGTCACACACAATGCAAATATAGGATCGTAATTTGAGCCAATAATCATGCAGCAACAGGAAATGTGAACTATTATGTGGATTGTAATGAAATGGCATTTTTTTGTTGGGGTTGATACATTTTTCATTAGGACAAATCAAGTCTGACATTTTAAAGTGGAAATGACGAACTTTAGAGGCATTTTTTTTCAAACCTTGAATACACTACACGTTTGCATTTTCTGCTGTGCAACAAAAGAGTGATCAAATGAAGATCCTACATCTGTAAGAATACTGTTATATAATAACACTGTTATTGTGTTATTGGAACAGCATGCTCCAGAGCTATTGTGATTCTATTTCATTTCAACAAGTAGATTAATAGTATGAACAGTATTTACCTACATCAGGTTCAACCATAATTGCTATTTTTATTGTCCTTAAGTCAATAGCGATCTCAGGCAAAGTGGATTGAATGTGTGAGAGTAATTCAGCTATATTGACTGACTAGGCCTTGTGAAGCTTTACCTTATCAAATATTGACTAGACACAATGGGATAGTATTGCTAATATCAAGTTAGTGTATTCAAAGGAAATATGAATGTGAGTGTGTTTGTATCTACAGTTGAAGTCAGAAGTTTACATATACATAGACTAACCACGTGATGCCTGTTATGACTGCTGTGACAGAGAGAGACTAAACACTACTTTGCCATTTAAAACCTCATGAATGGACAGTTTAGAGTTATCTGCTGGCTTTGATCATTGGAGGACAAAACAATATAAAAGTACAGTAGGCAAATCTATATAGCTACTGTCTGTTGGTAGATAGATATATATACAGTTGAAGTGGGAAGTTTACATACTCTTAGGTTGGAGTCATTAAAACTCGTTTTTCAACCACTCCACAAATTTCTTGTTAACAAACTATAGTTTTGGCAAGTCGGTTAGGACATCTACTTTGTGCATGACACAAGTCATTTTTTCAACAATTGTTTGCAGACAGATTATTTCACTTATAAATCACTGTATCACAATTCCAGTGGGTCAGAAGTTTACATACACTAAGTTGACTGTGCCTTTAAACAGCTTGGAAAATTACAGATAATTATGTCATGGCTTTAGATGCTTCTGATAGGCTAATTGACATCATTTGAGTCAATTGGAGGTGTACCTGTGGATGTATTTCAAGGCCTACCTTCAAACTTAGTGCCTCTTTGCTTGATATCATGGGAAAACCAAAAGAAATCAGCCAAGATCTCAGAAAAAGAATTGTCCACAAGTCTGGTTCATCCTTGGGAGCAATTTCCAAATGCCTGAAGGTACCACGTTCATCTGTATAAACAATAGTACGCAAGTATAAACACCATGGGACCACGCAGCCGTCCTACCGCTGAGGAAGGAGACTCGTTCTGTCTCCTAGACATGAACGTACTTTGGTGCGAAAAGTGCAAATAAATCCCAGAACATCAGCAAAGGACCTTGTGAAGATGCTGGAGGAAACAGGTACAAACGTATCTATATCCACAGTAAAACGAGTCCTATATTGACATAACCTGAAAGGCCGCTCAGCAAGGAAGAAGCCACTGCTCCAAAACCACCATAAAAAAGCCAGACTACGGTTTGCAACTGCACATGGGGACAAAGGTCGTACTTTTTGGAGAAATGTCATCTGGTCTGATGAAACAAAAATAGAATTGTTTGGCCATAATGACCATCGTTATGTTTGGAGGGAAAAGGGGGAGGCTTGCAAGCCGAAGAACACCATCCCAACCGTGAAGCACGGGGGTGGCAGCATCATGCTGTGGGGGTGCTTTGCTGCAGGAGGGACTGGTGCACTTCACAAAATAGATAGCATCATGAGGGAGGAAAATTATGTGGATATATTGAAGTAACATCTCAAGACATCAGTCAGGAAGTTAAAGCTTGGTCACAAATGGGTCTTCCAAATGGACAATGACACCAAGCAGACTTCCAAAGTTGTGGCAAAATGGCTTAAGGACAACAAAAGCAAGGTATTGGAGTGGCCATCACAAAGCCCTGACCTCAATCATATAGAACATTTGTGGGCAGAACTGAAAAAGCTGGTGCGAGCAAGGAGGCCTACAAACCTGACTCAGTTACACCAGCTCTGTCAGGAGGAATGGGCCAAAATTCACCCAAATCATTGTGGGAAGCTTGTGGAAGGCTACCCGACACGTTTGACCCAAGTTAAACAATTTAAAGGCAATGCTACCAAATACTAAGTGAGTGTATGTAAACTTCTGACCCACTGGGAATGTGATGAAATAAATAAAAGCTGAAATGAATCATTTTCTCTACTATTATTCTGACATTTCACATTCTTAAAATAAAGTGGTTATCCTAACTAACTTAAAACAGGGATTTTTTACGAGGATTAAATGTCAGGAATTGTGAAAAACTGAGTTTAAATGTATTTGGCTAAGGTGTATGTAAACTTCCGGCTTCAACTGTATGTGTTTGACTCAGTGCGTGAATCTATGTATTTGACTCAGTGCGTGAATCTATGTGCTTGACTCAGTGCGTGAATCTATGTGCTTGACTCAGTGCGTGAATCTATGTGCTTGACTCAGTGCGTGAATCTATGTGCTTGACTCAGTGCGTGAATCTATGTGCTTGACTCAGTGCGTGAATCTATGTGTTTGACTCAGTGCGTGAATCTATGTGTTTGACTCAGTGCGTGAATCTATGTGTTTGACTCAGTGCGTGAATCTATGTGTTTGACTCAGTGCGTGAATCTATGTGTTTGACTCAGTGCGTGAATCTATGTGTTTGACTCAGTGCTTGAATCTATGTGTTTGACTCAGTGCTTGAATCTATGTGTTTGACTCAGTGCTTGAATCTATGTGTTTGACTCAGTGCTTGAATCTATGTGTTTGACTCAGTGCTTGAATCTATGTGTTTGACTCAGTGCGTGAATCTATGTGTTTGACTCAGTGCGTGAATCTATGTGTTTGACTCAGTGCGTGAATCTATGTGTTTGACTCAGTGAGTGTAATGAAAGCTTGCTGATTGCACTCGCCTACATCGTTCCAACACCTACAGGGCTCTCGCTGTGTAAAACTGTTTCATCTTGACATTTGGTTCAGATCAATACAGCTTTTTCTTCAGGGCCTGAAACATATTGATCCACATTAATGTCTAATTCATGTGGAGACGTGAATTTTCCTCCATCTGACCGAGGCCCTTTCTAAGCAGTGTCCTCACATTCAGTTGTGAGGCACACGCCTCGATTCCAACCAGCTGACTTGGGGATCTGAAGCAGAATGGGAGACCTGCTGATTGGCCTGAAAGCAGGAAGGTAATCTGCATATATGCTAACGAGTCTCCCCTGTGGTAGCTTATAACATCTGTCTAAACTGGGCATTGTTTGTCGGGTATTCTAAGGAAGGCATAATCACGCTATCAGATAATGACCGAGCTGCCTCCTGATAAAACCAGATAAGATCAGCACATTTGCTTCTGTAACAAGACTGTATTTGTAATGATCTAGGTTAAGAATTAAAATGACCTTCATTTAAATCCTTCTGTGTAGGTTTGGGTTTAGTTTTTTCCTTTTTCATTCATCCATAATCAGATTTCAAAACAAATGTTTTATTTATTTAACTAGGCAAGTCAGTTAAGATCAAATTCTTATTTTCAATGACAGCCTAGGAACAAGTGGGTTAACTGCCTTGTTCAGGGGGCAGAACGACAGAACCTTGTCCAAGTAACACCAATTATGTATGAAGGCCCATGGTACAGCTCATAACTTAGTTTGAGGAAAGCTAAGGGATTGATTAGGAGATGGCTGAGTTATCAATAAATCAGGAAATCAGATTTCACGTGTACATTTAAATCCTTTGAAAAATCCATTTCACAATGACCTATCAAATTGTAACGTTTTAGGATCATCAAAGAAAGACATTACCATGACGAAACGTCTTAAGTTTGGCATTGATACATTATATACATAAAAGTATGTGGACACCCCTTCAAATTAGTGGATTCGGCTATTTCAGCCACACCCGTTGCTGACGTGTATAAAATCGAGCACACAGCCATACAATCTCCATAGACAAACATTGGCAGTAAAATTGCCTTACTGAAGAGCTCAGTGCCTTTCAATGTGGAACCGTCATAGGATGCCACCTTTCTAACAAGTCAGTTCGTCAAATTTCTGCCCTGCTAGAGCTGCCCCGGGTCAACTGTAAGTGCTGTTATTGTGAAGTGGAAATTTCTAGGAGCAACAACGGCTCAGCCACCAAGTGGTAGGTCACACAAGCTCACAGAAGGGGTCCGCCGAGTGCTGAAGCTCGTAAAAAATCATCTGTCCTCGGTTGCAACACTCACTACTGACGTCCAAACTGCCTCTGGAAGCAACTTCAGCACAAGTACTGTTCTGTCGGGAGCTTCATAAAATGGGTTTCAATGGCCGAGCAGCCGCACACAAGCCTAAGTTCACCATGCGCAAAGCCAAGCATCGGCTGGAGTGGTGTAAAGCTTACCACCATTGGACTCTGGAGCAGTGGAAGCTCATTCTCTGGAGTGATAAATCACGCTTCACCATCTGGCAGTCCGGCAGACGAATCTGGGTTTGGAGGATGCCAGGAGAACTCTACCTGCCCCAATGCATAGTGCCAACTGTAAAGTTTGGTGGAGGAGGAATAATTGTCTGGGGCTGTTTTTCATGGTTCGGGCTAGGCCACTTAGTTCCAGTGAAGGGAAATCTTAAAGTGACAGCATATAATGACATTCTAGACGATTCTGTGCTTCCAACTTTGTGGCAACAGTTTGGGGAAGGCACTTTCCTGTTTCAGCATGACAATGCCACTGTGCATAAAGCGAGGTCAATGCAGAAATGGTTTGTCAAGATTGGGGTGGAAGAACTTGACTGGCCTGCACAAAGCCCTGACCTCAACCCTATCGAACACCTTTGGGATGAATTGGAATGTAGACTGCGAGCCAGAACAAATCGCCCAACATCAGTGCCCGACCTCACTAATACACTTGTGGCTGAATGGAAGCAAGTCTCCACAGCAATGTTCCAACTATCGAGTGGAAAGCCTTCCCAGAAGAGTGGAGGCTGTTACAGCAGCAAAGGGGGGACCAACTCCATATTAATGCCCATGATTTTGGAATGAGATATTCAACAAGCAGGAGTCCACATACTTTTGGTCATGTAGGGTATCTTAAAACCTGTTATGGCTTGAATCCCGTTAGCGGGATCGATATGACGGCAGCCAGTGAAAGTGCATGGCGGCAAATTCAAAACAACAAAAATCTCATAATTAAAATTTCTCAAACATACAAGTATTATACACCATTTTTCTTTTTCTTTGATCAGACCAGAGGACATTTCTCCAAAAAGTACGATCTTTGTCCCCATGGTGCACTTTTCGCACCAAAGTACGTTCATCTCTAGGAGACAGAACGAGTCTCCGTCCTGAGCGGTATGATGGCTGCGTGGTCCCATGGTGTTTATACTTGCGTACTATTGTTAGTACAGATGGACGTGGTACCTTCAGGCATTTGGAAATTGCTCCCAAGGATGAACCAGACTTATGGAGGTCTACAATTTTTCTTTTTAGGTCTTGGCTGATTTCTTTTGATTTTCCCATGATGTCAAGCAAAGAGGCACTGAGTTTGAAGGCAGGTCTTGAAATACATCCACAGGTACACCTTCAATTTACTCAGATGATGTCAATTAGCCTATCAGAAACTTCTAAAGCCATGATATCATTTTCTGTAATTTTCCAAGCTGTTTAAAGGCACAGTCAACTTAGTGTATGTAAACTTCTGACCCACTGGAATTGTGATACAGTGAATTATAAGTGAAATAATCTGTCTGTAAACAATTGTTGGAAAAATGACTTGTGTCATGCACAAAGTAGATGTCCTAACCGACTTGCCAAAACTATAGTTTGTTAACAAGAAATTTGTAGAATGGTTGAAAAACGAGTTTCAATGACTCCAACCTAAGTGTATGTAAACTTCCGACTTCAACTGTATGTATTATCCTGGTAGCAGGTGTTCCTTTCCTTGATTTAATTGGGCCTCATGACGTTAACCTCCGCCACTAATGCTAACCCCTGCCGTTGCATTGTAATGCTAGCCCCACAAAACACCTCCTCAGCCTGTCTGAAGTGCCACAGAAAGAAAGGCAACAACTTCATTAACGTATAGATACCCTGTAATTAGGGAGCGGACACCAGACCAGATGTAGAGACCCCACCTGTCTCTGTGTGTGTCCCTATCTGGTCAACAGCAGTACACAATATAGAGAATAGGGTGCCATTTGGGACACATCCTCTCTGTGCCTCTGATTAAGCTGCATGTGTATGATAGGACTAAAATATAGCTGTGAGCAGCAATGAACGGGGTTCACAGGATGACAGAAAAGACAAGATCAGTTAGATAACAAAGCAAGCACTCTATCATGTAGGAACTATCTTCCTTCATGTGCAGTCATTAGTTGGAATACAACATCTGGAGTGAATCTGACGAAGAAGAGAAGGAGAAGATGAAAGAACCAGTTAAGTTTCGTAGTTTGAGATATCAATACCACATTCAGTGAGGTTCATCTAAGGGACGTCCATGATAGAGATGAGTTTCAAGTTGATAGGCCACTGTTGAATGGATTTACAGTGGTTTAAATGGGCACGTACATTCAGATTTTTGATTTTGTCAATAACTCATCTATCTGTTGACAATAAAGGAGGGAGTATTTATGCCATATTAGAAATGAGGGATGATTTATGCCATGAAAGAGGAGGGAGGATTTATGCCATAATAGAAAGGAGAGGATTTATGCCATAATAGAAAGGAGGGAGGATTTATTCCATGATAGAAAGGAGAGAATTTATGCCATGATAGAAAAGAGGGAGGGATTTATGCCATGATAGAAAGGAGAGAATAGAACTTGAAAAAAGAAGAAGAGGAAGAAGCAGCTTTTGATGTTGGAGTTTCTACATCAGGCTCTACTCTACAGGGTCCTGTAGATTTTTGCAGGACATTTTGCAGGTTCAGTAAAGTGCAGGTCAGTAAAATGCAGTTCAGTAAAATGCAGTTCAGTGTAGTGCAGGTTCAGTATACTTCAGTATAGTGCAGGTTCAGGAAAGTGCAGGTCAGTAAAATGCAGTTCAGTAAAATGCAGTTCAGTATAGTGCAGGTTCAGTATAGTGCAGGTTCAGTATACTTCAGTATAGTGCAGGTTCAGTATAGTGCAGGTTCAGTATAGTTCAGTATAGTGCAGGTTCAGTATAGTGCAGGTTCAGTATAGTTCAGAATAGTGCAGGTTCAGTAAAGTGCAGGTTCAGTATAGTGCAGGTTCAGTATAGTGCAGGTTCAGTATAGTTCAGTATAGTGCAGGTTCAGTATAGTGCAGGTTCAGTAAAATGCAGTTCAGTATAGTTCAGTATAGTGCAGGTTCAGTAAAGTGCAGGTTCAGTACAGTGCAGGTTCAGTATAGTGCAGGTTCAGTAAAATGCAGTTCAGTATAGTTCAGTATAGTGCAGGTTCAGTAAAGTGCAGGTTCAGTACAGTGCAGGTTCAATAAAATGCAGTTCAGTATAGTTCAGTACAGTGCAGGTTCAGTAAAGTGCAGGTTCAGTACAGTGCAGGTTCAGTATAGTGCAGGTTCAGTACAGTGCAGGTTCAGTATAGTGCAGATTCAGTAAAATGCAGTTCATTATAGTTCAGTACAGTGCAGGTTCAGTATAGTTCAGTATAGTGCAGGTTCAGTATAGTTCAGTATAGTGCAGGTTCAGTAAAGTGCAGGTTCAGTATAGTGCAGGTTCAGTAATGTGCAGGTTCAGTATAGTGCAGGTTCAGTATAGTTCAGTATAGTGCAGGTTCAGTAAAGTGCAGGTTCAGTATAGTGCAGGTTCAGTAATGTGCAGGTTCAGTAATGTGCAGGTTCAGTATAGTGCAGGTTCAGTATAGTTCAGTATAGTGCAGGTTCAGTATAGTGCAGGTTCAGTAATGTGCAGGTTCAGTAAAGTGCAGGTTCACTATAGTGCCGGTTCAGTACAGTGCCGGTTCAGTACAGTGCCGGTTCAGTACAGTGCCGGTTCAGTACAGTGCCGGTTCAGTATAGTGCCAGTTCAGTATAGTTCAGTACAGTGCAGGTTCAGTATAGTGCCGGTTCAGTACAGTGCCGGTTCAGTACAGTGCCGGTTCAGTACAGTGCCGGTTCAGTACAGTGCTGGTTCAGTACAGTGCCGGTTCAGTATAGTGCCGGTTCAGTATAGTGCATTTTAAATGTTGGGCCAGTAAATCCCGAGCCGACTAGGTGAAAGATCTGTTGATGTGCCCTTGAGCAAGGCACTGTTACATTGATGCTGTTGACCCGGATCACTGGTTGCTGTGGAAAAGGAGGAGGTCAAAAGGGGGGTGAGTGTAACCGGTGTGAAATGGCTAGCAATTTAGCAGGGGAAGGCTAATAGCGTTTCAATCAGTGACTTCACTCGCTCTGATACCTTGAAGTAGTTGTTTCCCTTGCTCTGCAAGGGCCATGGCTTTAACAATGCTCCATGGGTGTCAGGGTTGTAGGGGGAGAAGGGTAGAGGGTGGAGGGATGGGGGCACCCCCATGTCATAGCTGTAAATGAGAACGCGTTCTCAGTCAACTTACCTGGTAAAATAAAGGGTTAAATAAAATAAATAAAAGGCGGGTGTAGAGGAGGGAGGAGGGGTAGAAGGCTGGACTGGAGGGGTTGTGGGGTGAAGGGTGTAGGAGTAAGCCCAGGGAAGAGCAGACTAAGCTGTAGAGACTGCAAGGTCAAGCAGCTCTGTGAATAAGGCTCATCTGCAGAGGGAAGTACACACGTGACCGCACACACACACACACACACACACACACACACACACACACACACACACACACACACACACACACACACACACACACACACACACACACACACACACACACACACACACACACACACACACACACACACACACACACAGCTGAGGGAATAGTAAATAGTGAGGGCGTCCTGCTACGTGTCACGCTGGGCTGAGTGACAGAAAGCTTTCCTCTTGAGCAGTAGCAGGGTTCCCTCCTCTCCTCCCCTCCCCATCTCTCCCCTCCCCATCTCTTCTCTCCCCTCCCCATCTCTCTCCTCCCCATCTCTCTCCTCCCCATCTCTCCTCTCCCCATCTCTCCTCTCCCCTCCCCATCTCTCCTCTCCCCTCCCCATCTCTCCTCTCCCCTCCCCATCTCTCCTCTCCCCTCCCCATCTCTCCTCTCCCCTCCCCATCTCTCCTCTCCCCATCTCTCCATCTCTTCTCTCCCCTCCCCATCTCTCCTCTCCCCATCTCTCCTCAGCTCTTCTCTCCCCTCCCCATCTCTTCTCTCCCCATCTCTTCTCTCCCCATCTCCATCTCTCTCCTCCCCTCCACATCTCTCTCCTCCCCTCCACATCTCTTCCCTCCCCTCCACATCTCCTCCCCATCTCTCCTCTCCCCATCTCTTCTCTCCCCTCCCCATCTCTCTCCTCCCCTCCCCATCTCTCCTCTCCCCATCTCTTCTCTCTCCTCCCCATCTCTCTCCTCCCCATCTCTCTGCTCCACATCTCTCTCCTCCCCTCCCCATCTCTCCTCTCCCCATCTCTTCTCTCCCCATCTCTTCTCTCCCCTCCCCTCCTCATCTCTCTTCATCTCTTCTCTCCCCTCCCCATCTCTCTCCTCCCCTCCCCATCTCTCCCCTCCCCATCTCTCTCCTCCCCTCCCCATCTCTCCATCTCTCCTCCCCCCTCTCCCCTCTCCTCCCCATCTCTTCCCTCCCCTCCCCATCTCTTCCCTCCCCATCTCTTCCCTCCCCTCCCCATCTCCTCCCCATCTCTCCTCTCCCCATCTCTTCTCTCCCCTCCCCATCTCTCTCCTCCCCTCCCCATCTCTTCATCTCATCTCTCCCCTCCCCTCTCCATCTCTCCTCCCCATCTCTTCTCTCCTCCTCTCCTAGGGTGTAATTTGGGATGCAGACATTCTCCCATCCCACCCATTAGACATTCATTCAAAGCATTTACATTAAAAACCACTTAGAACCCAGACTGAACCACACATGTCAAAAACAGAACAGAATAGAATAGGATAAGGGAATGATTTCAACTGCAATGTGTCTTCTGCATTTAACCCGGGGTGCAGGGGGCTGCCTTAAAAACCTCCTAAGGATCAGACCCTTTTTCCCCATTTTCTCCTAAAATGACATACCCAAATCTAACTGCCTGTAGCTCAGGACCTGAAGCAAGGATATGCATATTCTTGATACCATTTTAATTAAAGGAAACACTTTTGAAGTTCGTGGAAATGTGAAATACATTTTGGAGAATATAACACATTAGATCTGGTAAAATATATATTTTGTAAATGTACCATCATCTTTGAAATGCAAGAGAAAGGCCATAATGTATTACTCCAGCCCAGGTGCAATTTAGATTTTGTCCACTAGATGGCAGCAGTGTTTTCTGCAAAGTTTTAGACTGATCCAATGAACCATTGCATTTATGTTCAAAATGTTGTATCAAGCCTGCCCAAATGTGCCTAATTGGTGCCTAATCAAGTTCATAATTGTGCACTCTCCTCAAACCATAGCAAGGTATTATTTCACTGTAATAGCTACTGTAAATTGGACAGTGCAGTTGGATTAACTATAATTTAAGCTTTCTGCCCATATCAGATAGGTCTATGTCCTGGGAAATGTTTTTGTTACTGACAACCTCATGCTAATCACATTAGCTTACGTTAGCTAAACCATCCCACGGGGGTGGGACACAGAAACCGTAGAGATGTTCATACCGTCCCAGTACCATACATGAGGTATACGGTATTACCGTCAGTGCACACAAGGGGCACTATTCCCGCTACCCCCCCCACACACACAAAAAAAGCCCACAAAAATTGATAAAAGTACGTTGATTCAGGAGGGATTGCGTCTGTCTGCTTTAACCTTAATCTTGCCATCTAGCCGCTTAGCTAGCAAGTTAGCAAACCAAATGCATAGCTGGAGCTATGTGCGGAATACCGTATATACCATATACCGTGGTACCGTATATACCATGGTACCGTATATACCATATACCGTGGTACCGTATATACCATATACCGTGGTACCGTATATACCATATACCGTATATACCATATACCAGTGGTACCGTAATACCGTTATAGGCCATATACCGTGGTACCGTATATACCATATACCGTGGTACCGTATATACCATATACCGTGGTACCGTTTATACCATATACCGTATATACCATATACCGTGGTACCGTATATACCATATACCGTATATACCATATACCGTGGTACCGTATATACCATATACCGTATATACCATATACCGTGGTACCGTATATACCATATACCGTATATACCATATACCGTGGTACCGTATATACCATATACCGTATATACCATATACCGTGGTACCGTATATACCATATACCGTGGTACCGTATATACCATATACCGTATATACCATATACCGTGGTACCGTATATACCATATACCGTATATACCATATACCGTGGTACCGTATATACCATATACCGTATATACCATATACCGTGGTACCGTATATACCATATACCGTATATACCATATACCGTGGTACCGTATATACCATATACCGTATATACCATATACCGTGGTACCGTATATACCATATACCGTATATACCATATACCATATACCGTGGTACCGTATATACCATATACCGTATATACCATATACCGTGGTACCGTATATACCATATACCGTATATACCATATACCATATACCGTGGTACCGTATATACCATATACCGTATATACCATATACCGTGGTACCGTATATACCATATACCGTATATACCATATACCATATACCGTGGTACCGTATATACCATATACCGTATATACCATATACCGTGGTATTTGGAAAAAGCCATCAGAGGCTTTTTTCAATTCAGTTGAAACCATTTCTTAGAAGAAAAAAAATTATACATTTGAATATATGAAGATGCGTTTTAAGTAGATGCCTGCAGTCAACTTGTGCAATACGTTAGAAGATAAAGAAGATCGCGTTCTTCATTTCACCCGCCACAGTTTTTCCATTATGAAGCTGACCAGTACTCCCCAGTCACGTGACGTTTGTTTACAAGTACACAACGACGAGAGACCGGAGCCTTGTGAGTCCCTCACTGTGGTGCAGCACGTGCCAGGTGATCTAGTAACAGTATGGAATTCACAGCTAAATGTTTACCAGCTAGACATCTTACAACTATTAAGTTAACGGTCCACAAAAACGCTCTGCAGTTGTGCATTTGGTTTGCTAATTTAGTAGCTAGTTAGGGATATAGCTAAATGGTTAGCTTCTTCCAAAATCAAGCATCGCTTGGTAACAGCAGAGAAGCCTTGCTGTCGAATATTTGTTTTGTTCGTGAGTTTTTTGTGTAGTTTAGGTCAGACACTGTATAAAATGTTCGCAATACACTCGTTAGCATTTATTTAGCATTCTCTATGGGATTTGAAATGTAATTGTTAGCATTGCTAAACTTTGGATTACTTTAGAGCCTCAGTCAGGTTTGAAAACAGTACATTTACATTTTAGTCATTTAGCAGACTCTCTTATCCAGAGCGACTTACAGTAGTGAATGCATACATTTCATTTCATGCATATTTTTTTTTGCACTGGCCCCCCGTGGGAATCGAACCCACACACCATGCTGGCGTTGCAAACACCATGCTCTACCAACTGAGCCACAGTACCTGTTGTGTTCAGTGCCGGTATTACCAATATCCCAGTATGGCACAAGGTTGGTATGAAGGAATAACAATCTCGATACGGTCCAAGCCTAGCTGGAGCCCTAAGCTGAATATCATTCATTTGCCACATCTTAGAAAGTTAACTTCTAGTTATAAGCAGCGGCGTAGCACACCCCCCAAGCTTTAGGGCACCCAAACCTTTTGTTACGGTATAGAAAATCATACTGCTGGTATTTCAGAAAACCCCAGTATACTGTATATACCACTGTATAGAAAATCATACTGCTGGTATTTCAGAAAACCCCGGTATACTGTATATACGGTATAACGACAGAACAGAACTCATTAAAGAGAAAGATAAGCAATCGCTCTCTTCTTTCCCTGTTGGAGAACATCCCAAATGGCACCCTATTCCCAATTTAGTGCACTATTTATTTATTTTTGATTTAACCTTTATTTAACTTGGCAAGTCAGTTAAGAACAAATACTTATTTACAAATGACAGCCTACCCCGGTCCAAACCTGGACGACGCTGGGCCAATTGTGCACCGCCCTATAGGACTCCCAATCACGGCCAGATGTGATACAGCATGGATTCGAACCAGGGACTGTAGCACGTGAGCCCTGATTGAAAGTAATGCACTAAATAGGGACTTATGGCTTATTCTCCATTATTGGAGTCTGGGGTAATCAATAACAGATCATAGCTACCAGGGATCTGCTTCCCCCAATCCATCCGAGAAGCTGCTCTATACTCCGCTCACTGGGCCTGAAAAGGAGCTGGCCATGCAATAACGTGAAATGAAAAAAAAAGACTGCCCAGTTTTCTCTAGACGCAGCTAGACGTGTCAATAACACAGCCCCATGACAGAGAAGTGGGGGGGAATCCAACCTGGACTGACAGATTGACTTAAAGCTGTCCAAGCTGACAACGGACTCACAGGTACACACCCACACAAACACACACACACACACACACACACACACACACACACACACACACACACACACACACACACACACACACACACACACACACACACACACACACACACACACACACACACACACACACAAAGCCCCTGTCAACTGAGTATGGACATTCTATCAGTCTCTCAGTCCCTAAGTCTGGGCTGATTCTAGAAGATCTGGTATCTCTGTTTATCCCGGTGCTGACTGTCCAATAGTCTGGGCTTCATCTTCAACAGTATCAGAAGGCCTGGGAATATCCACCATCCATCCAATAAGCATAAAGACTAGAGAACCAGTCAAAAACACTGTTTTAGATGTGAAGTACAGGAGAACCAATCAAAAACACTGTGTTAGATGTGAAGGACAGGAGAACCAATCAAAAACACTGTGTTAGATGTGAAGGACAGGAGAACCAATCAAAAACACTGTTTTAGATGTGAAGGACAGGAGAACCAATCAAAAACACTGTGTTAGATGTGAAGGACAGGAGAACCAATCAAAAACACTGTGTTAGATGTGAAGGACAGGAGAACCAATCAAAAACACTGTTTTAGATGTGAAAGACAGGAGACCCAATCAAAAACACTGTTTTAGATGTGAAGGACAGGAGAACCAATCAAAAACACTGTTTTAGATGTGAAAGACAGGAGACCCAATCAAAAACACTGTGTTAGATGTGAAGGACAGGACAACCAATCAAAACCACTGTGTTAGATGTGAAGGACAGGAGAACCAATCAAAACCACTGTGTTAGATGTGAAGTACAAGAGAACCAGTCAAAAACACTGTGTTAGATGTGAAGAACAGGAGAACCAGTCAAAAACCCTGTGTGCTGCTCTGTGACTGGGTACTGAGAGATGTAAGACAGCTGCTGCTCTGTGACTGGGTACTGAGAGATGTAAGACAGCTGCTGCTCTGTGACTGGGTACTGAGAGATGTAAGACAGCTGCTGCTCTGTGACTGGGTACTGAGAGATGTAAGACAGCTGCTGCTCTGTGACTGGGTACTGAGAGATGTAAGACAGCTGCTGCTCTGTGACTGGGTACTGAGAGATGTAAGACAGCTGCTGCTCTGTGACTGGGTACTGAGAGATGTAAGACAGCTGCTGCTCTGTGACTGGGTACTGAGAGATGTAAGACAGCTGCTGCTCTGTGACTGAGTACTGAGAGATGTAAGACAGCTGCTGCTCTGTGACAGAGTACTGAGAGATGTAAGACAGCTGCTGCTCTGTGACTGAATACTGAGAGATGTAAGACAGCTGCTGCTCTGTGACTGAGTACTGAGAGATGTAAGACAGCTGCTGCTCTGTGACTGAATACTGAGAGATGTAAGACAGCTGCTGCTCTCAAATTACACCCTATTCCCTATATAGTGCAACATGTAAAGTGCTGGTCCCATGTTTCATGAGCTGAAATTTACAACCCTGTTACTGAGCATTTCTCTATTTGCCAAGATAATCCATCCACCTGACAGGTGTGGCATATCAACAAGCAGATTAAACAGCATGATCATTACACAGGTGCACCTTGTGGTGGGGACAATAAAAGGCCACTCTAAAATGTGCAGTTTTGTCACACAACACAATGCCACAGATGTCTCAAGTTTTGAGGGAGAGTGCAATTGGCATGCTGACTGCAGGAATGTCCACCAGAGCTGTTGTCAGAGAATTAAATGTTAATTTCTCTACCATAAGCCACCTCCAACGTTGTTTTAGAGAATTTGGCAGTACATCCAACTGGCCTCACAACCGCAGACCACGTGTAACTACGCCAGCCCAGGACGTCCACATCCGGCTTCTTCACCTGCGGCATCGTCTCAGACCAGCCACCCGGACAACTGATGAAACTGTTAATTTGCACAACTGAAGAATTTCTGCACAAACTGTCAGAAACCATCTCAGGGAAGTTCATCTGTGTGCTCATCGTCCTCACCAGGGTCTTGACCTGACTACAGTTTGGCGTCTTAACCGACTTCAGTGGTCAAATGCTCACCTTCAATGGCCACTGGCACGCTGGAGAAGTGTGCTCTTTACGGATGAATCCCAGTTTCAACTGTACCGGGCAGATGGACGACAGGGTGTATGGCGTCGTGTGTTGGCGAGCAGCTTGCTGATGTCAATGGTGTGAAGAGTGCCCCATGGTGGAGGTGGGGTTTTGGTATGGGCAGGCATAAGCTACGGACAGCGAACACAATTACATTTTATCAATGGCAATTTGAATTCACGAAGATACCGTGACGAGATCCTGAAGTCCATTATTATACCTTCATCCTCCTCCATCACCTCATAGTTCAGCATGATAATGCACGGCCCCATGTCCCAGTTCTTCCATGGCCTGCATATTCACCAGACATGTCACCCGTTGAGCATGTTTAGGATGCTCTGGATCGACAGCGTTGTTCCAGTTCCTGCCAATATCCAGCAACTTCACACAGCCATTGAAAAGGAGTAGAACAACATTCCACAGGTCACAATCAGCCTGATGAAGGAGATATGTCGCGCTACATGAGGCAAATGGTGGTCCACCAGATACTGACTGGTTTTCTGATTTTTATAAGTACAATATATTTATATTTACTCTCAAGTACTAAAGTAAACTGAACTCGCTGTCATGTTCCAGGCAATGTTTTTCCAGTGTTGGTGCCCCACTGGAGCACGTTCTTCTTGTTTGTAGCTGATAGGAGTGGAACCCGGAGTGGAACCCGGAGTGGAACCCGGAGTGGAACCCGGAGTGGAACCCGGAGTGGTCGTCTGCTGTAATAGCCCATCAGTGACAAAGAGGTCCGTTCCGAGATGCCATTCTGCACACCACTGGTGTACTGCGCTGTTATTTGTCTGCTTGTGGCCCAGCCTGTTACCTTACACGATTCTTGCCATTCTCCTTCAACCTCTCATCAACGAGCTGTTTTCGCCCACAGGACTGAGATGATGTCTTTTGTCTCTCTCACCATCATATCACGCTCACAGTAGCTTAGGTCATTAGTTTGTCCCATTCTAACTGAACCCCTCAATGCCTGTCTGACTGCTTTCTATAGCAAGCCATGGTCACGTGACTCACTGTCTGTAGGAGCGATCCATTTTCGTGAAGGGGTGGTGTACCTAATAAACTGTCCGGTGAATGTATGTCAAATGCTGCCATTTGACACAGTATTTGGGTTCAGTGAACACAGCCTTGTTTTACAGACAGAGATGCCGATGCTTCTATCAAACATTATTCCCATCTGTTTGTTTGAGGTGAAACCAACCGAGCAAAATGGGATTGATTACCTCACAACAATTGGATTTTGGATATCGCACTACAAGTCCTGTGTAGTGCATCCCAAATGGCATGCTATTCCCTTTATAGTGCACTACCTTTGATTCTGGGAACTGGCCAAAAGTAGTGCACTATATAGGGAATAGGGTGCCATTTGTGACGTAAAACAAGTACTGTGTACACAGACTGTAGTACTTACTGATACCTCATTAACCTGCCCATGGCTAAACCCCTATGAGTAAAGGAAGTAAATGCAGAGGGTTAGAAGGATAATCTGTGAACCACTCCAACAATCACCCTTTAGAATTTTTCTGAGGCTCTGAGAGTAAAGACAAAGACGCCGCTTTCGCAATAAGCGTGGGTAGAGCAGAAAACACAGACTTTAAGAAACAGCTGATCTGCAAGCTTAAAACCCTCCCCAGCTTTCACCAGCCAGAGAAGTTAGAGCCAGATGCCATGCTTCGCCATCCTCCGCAGCACAGCGCCACACCTGGGTTCAAATACTATTTGAAATCGTTCAAATACTTTGAATGACAAAACGGGCGATGTTTTGTACTTTCAAAAAACATTTTTTCATTGGTTCCATTGCAACAAGCACAGATACAGAATTTTAAATGATTTCCAATAGTATTTGAACCCAGGTCTGTACAACACAGCCCAGGCAGCAAGGTAGAGGAGAAGCTTCCTCTCTGACAACTCATTTAACATTCCTCCTGCATGAAAAGGTGTTACCACCACCCACCCACCCACCTGCCACTGACGCTCTTCATCTTCTTCTTCACCACCACCAGAACATCCAAGTTTGATTTCACTCTTCACATGGAGATAGTCACGCACCCAGATTATACATGCTGGCTGCATTACTCCATATGCTCAAACTAGGGCCACATTCTCAGATTCAAACGTCTTGTGTACAAAATTACACAAGTTTCAGATCAAAAGGTATACAGACAGAAAATATCTTTGAGATAAGATTGTCTGTTTTTCCTATGTGTGCACAGTCCCTCAGAGTACGAGTGCTGATCTAGGAACAGTTTCCCCTTTTAAAATCACATTGAATAAGAAGAGGGACCTGATCCTAGATCAGCACTCTTACTCTGAGACGCTTTATGGATGCACAGAACCTCAGACCAAAGAGTTTCTAAACCCAGAGGCATAACATCGCAAGACTTCTGGGAACGCTTGAAACAACAGACCAAGCAGATCAGGCTGGGGATTATGGGGTTTGAGAAGTCAATGAGAGAAATTCTAAATTATTCCTTAGTTGTTCATTTTTTCGCTAAATCTAAAAGGAACAATCTAGATTCGATCCAATGTCTTAAAGAAGTTGAACGTGTTATTACTCCAACCTCGTGAAAGTGACAAGCTGACACGTTCTCACTTTTGTCAAAAAACAACTTTATATATCGAAGGAGTGCCTTTGAATTCATGGCCTGCACATGCTCAGTTTAATCGAAGGAGTGCCTTTGAATTCATGGCCTGCACATGCTCAGTTTAATCGAAGGAGTGCCTTTGAATTCATGGCCTGCACATGCTCAGTTTAATCGAAGGAGTGCCTTTGAATTCATGGCCTGCACATGCTCAGTTTAACTATGAGACGGCGATGACTTCTTTAGTTAGCCAACGTCACTATGACGTCGCCTACAAGCGTGACTGGGGGTTTCTACCTATTTTCATAGCGTACCGTCTTTGCTCAGACCATTCAGGCCTCAACAGTTCATAAAGCCCCTCTACCATCTTTTCCACTGAGTTCTTCAGTCAGCTTGGTGGATGCATTAACCGTCCACTAAACCAAGTGTTATGTGCTGCCATGCTCTCCACAGCTTTTTGTGCCCTGCGCTCACAACTCTCCTGATATACTTTAGTCCTTTACATTAATAAATGATGGTCGATCTGTCCTTTACATTAATAAATGATGGTCGATCTGTCCTTTACATTAATAAATGATGGTCGATCTGTCCTTTACATTAATAAATGATGGTCGATCTGTACTTTACATTTATAAATGATGGTCGAACTGTACTTTACATTAATAAATGATGGTCGATTTGTACTTTACATTTATAAATGATGGTCGAACTGTACTTTACATTCATAAATGATGGTCGAACTGTACTTTACATTAATAAATGATGGTCGATTTGTACTTTACATTTATAAATGATGGTCGAACTGTACTTTACATTCATAAATGATGGTCGAACTGTACTTTACATTTATAAATGATGGTCGAACTGTACTTTACATTTATAAATGATGGTCGAACTGTACTTTACATTTATAAATGATGGTCGATCTGTACTTTACATTAATAAATGATGGTCGATCTGTCCTTTACATTTATAAATGATGGTCGATCTGTCCTTTACATTAATAAATGATGGTCGATCTGTCCTTTACATTAATAAATGATGGTCGATCTGTCCTTTACATTTAATAAATGATGGTCGATCTGTCCTTTACATTTAATAAATGATGGTCGATCTGTCCTTTACATTTAATAAATGATGGTCGATCTGTCCTTTACATTTAATAAATGATGGTCGATCTGTCCTTTACATTTAATAAATGATGGTCGATCTGTCCTTTACATTTAATAAATGATGGTCGATCTGTCCTTTACATTTAATAAATGATGGTCGATCTGTCCTTTACATTAATAAATGATGGTCGATCTGTCCTTTACATTAATAAATGATGGTCGATCTGTCCTTTACATTTATAAATGATGGTCGATCTGTCCTTTACATTAATAAATGATGGTCGATCTGTCCTTTACATTAATAAATGATGGTCGATCTGTCCTTTACATTAATAAATGATGGTCGATCTGTCCTTTACATTAATAAATGATGGTCAATCTGTACTTTACATTAATAAATGAGGGTCGATCTGTCCTTTACATTTATAAGTGATGGTCGATCTGTACTTTACATTTATAAGTGATGGTCGATCTGTACTTTACATTAATAAATGATGGTCGATCTGTCCTTTACATTAATAAATGATGGTCGATCTGTCCTTTACATTAATAAATGATGGTCGATCTGTCCTTTACATTAATAAATGATGGTCGATCTGTCCTTTACATTAATAAATGATGGTCGATCTGTCCTTTACATTAATAAATGATGGTCGATCTGTCCTTTACATTAATAAAGGATGTGGATAGACTAGGGCTGTGTTACTATGGGCCGTGGTCAACAGGAAAGCACTATAAAAGGCACCGGGTCCCACTTGGCAACACACCATAGCTGTGTCTAAGAAATAGACTCCCTCCCCCACAGGGTCTGGGTTGCACTGGGCTGTGGCTCTGCATAACGTGATAACACAAGGCTCCCCCCCCGACCGGCCTCAGTCAGGACCCCCTCCTCTCACCTCCACTGCAGGCTTTATTTAAAATGAGTCTCCCAGTCAGGACCCCCTCCTCTCACCTCCACCGCAGGCTTTATTTAAAATGAGTCTCCCAGGCAGGACCCCCAACTCTCCACAAGTTCAGCTCAGCAGCCTGGACACTTGAAATGGCCCTAAACTAGACCCTGTCTGTCTGCTAGGAAGGAGCCTGGATCCAAACTAGACCCTGTCTGTCTGCTAGGAAGGAGCCTGGATCCAAACTAGACACTGTCTGTCTGCTAGGAAGGAGCCTGGATCCAAACTAGACCCTGTCTGTCTGCTAGGAAGGAGCCTGGATCCAAACTAGACCCTGTCTGTCTGCTAGGAAGGAGCCTGGATCCAAACTAGACCCTGTCTGTCTGCTAGGAAGGAGCCTGGATCCAAACTAGACCCTGTCTGTCTGCTAGGAAGGAGCCTGGATCCAAACTAGACACTGTCTGTCTGCTAGGAAGGAGCCTGGATCCAAACTAGACACTGTCTGTCTGCTAGGAAGGAGCCTGGATCCAAACTAGACCCTGTCTGTCTGCTAGGAAGGAGCCTGGATCCAAACTAGACCCTGTCTGTCTGCTAGGAAGGAGCCTGGATCCAAACTAGACCCTGTCTGTCTGCTAGGAAGGAGCCTGGATCCAAACTAGACCCTGTCTGTCTGCTAGGAAGGAGCCTGGATCCAAACTAGACCCTGTCTGTCTGCTAGGAAGGAGCCTGGATCCAAACTAGACCCTGTCTGTCTGCTAGGAAGGAGCCTGGATCCAAACTAGCCCAATAACAATAAAAGTGACTTAAAAATGACACAATACATGATTTACCATTCATTTCTATTGTGCACATAATAATCTGAAACACAACCAAAACAAACTGCAAATGCATCCAACAAGTTTGTAGCATCACAAGCTTGATGTAATCATTACGTGCTATGAATATGGGACCAAATACTAAACTTTTGACTACTTAATTTATAATAATCTTTAAGGGTGTCAATCATTTTGACCCCTACCTTGTTGAGAAACAATATCTTTCTCTGAGTGATTGTATTAGTATAAAACAATATAATTTCCCCACTCTGTGCAGCATACAATATAGTTCAGTATTTGAATAATGTATTATGTACAGTCATTATTTCAGACAATATAGCTCAGTATTTGAATAATGTATTATGTACAGTCACTATTTCAGACAATATAGCTCAGTATTTGAATAATGTATTATGTACAGTCACTATTTCAGACAATATAGCTCAGTATTTGAATAATGTATTATGTACAGTCACTATTTCAGACAATATAGCTCAGTATTTGAATAATGTATTATGTACAGTCACTATTTCATACAATATAGCTCAGTATTTGAATAATGTATTATGTACAGTCACTATTTGTGATCTTTATCAAGGGCGCCAATCATTTCAGACCCCACTGAATCTTAACCACATCTCTGTCTCTTTCCCTCTCCATCCTTCTCTCTCTCCCTTCCTCTCTCTCACTCCCTCTCTCTCTCTCTCACTCCCTCCCTCCCTCTCCATCCCCCTCTCTCTCACTCCCTCACTCTCCCTCCCTCTCCATCCTTCTCTCTCCCTCCCTCTCTCTCCCTCCCTCCCTCCCTCTCCATCCCCCTCTCTCTCACTCCCTCACTCTCCCTCCCTCTCCATCCTTCTCTCTCCCTCCCTCTCTCTCCCTCCCTCCCTCTCACTCCCTCCCTCCCTCTCCATCTCTCTCTCACTCCCTCCATCCCTCTCATCTCTCTCTCACTCCCTCCATCCCTCTCCATCTCTCTCTCCCTCCCTCTCCATCTCTCTCTCACTCCCTCCCTCCCTCCCTCTCTCACTCCCTCCATCCCTCTCTCCCTCTCTCTCACTCCCTCCATCCCTCTCTCTCTCCCTCCCTCTCCATCCCTCTCTCTCACTCCCTCCCTCCCTCTCTCACTCCCTCCATCCCTCTCTCCCTCCCTCTCCATCCCTCTCTCTCACTCCCTCCCTCCCTCTCTCACTCCCTCCATCCCTCTCTCCCTCCCTCCCTCCCTCCCTCCCTCTCTCTCACTCCCTCCCTCCCTTTCCATCTCCATCAAGCATTTCGCTACATTCGCAATAACATCTGCTAAACACGTGTATGTGACCAATAAAATTTGATCTGATTTTTATTTGATCTCTTTCTCTCCCTCCCTCTCCATTTCTCTCCACCCCCTCCCTCTCCCGCTCTCTGAAAACAAACCTCTTGACTTCTCTACACACCCCATGAACCTACATGAAAAGATGTAACAAGTCTCATAAAATGGTGTGGAGTAGTGGAGCCTTTAGGGACAAACTGAGCCAAGATAAGCCAGGGATAAGTTGGTCATCAGTCCATCTAATAACCTTCATTGGGATCATATATTTTATACTAGACCACATTTTCCAGCGTACTTCACTATGCAAATTGCCAAATGACTTAGTCATCGTCTGGAGATACAGAGAGAGGGAAAGAGAGAGGAGGAAAGAGAGAGAGAGAGAGAGAGAGAGAGAGAGAGAGAGAGAGAGAGAGAGAGAGAAAGAGGGAGAAAGAGGGAAAGAGAGATAAAGGGGGAAAGAGAGAGAAGGAAAGAGAGAGAGCGAGAGAGAGGGAAAGAGAGATAAAGGGGGAAAGAGAGAGAAGGAAAGAGAGAGGGGGAGAAAGAGGGAAAGAGAGAGAGAGGGAGAGAGAGAGGGAGAAATAGGGAAAGAGAGAGAGAGAGAGAGAGGGAGAAAGAGGGAAAGAGAGAGAAGGAAAGAGAGAGAGAGAGAGAGAGGAGAGAAAGAGGGAAAGAGATGGAGAGAGAGAGAGAGAGAGAGAATACAGTGGCAGAGAGACTGCAGCTACACAAGTTCTCCCACCGACAGACACTGGCAACCTGGGTGTGTCTCAGCCATACACAGAATCATGAATTAATTCACTTATCTCTTTTAAACCACAGCACTCGCATTTCAGACAATATCATCGCATAAACACCACCCATTTGAGATAACTATTGTAGCCTACATATCGGTGACAAGCTACAATTATATTTGCGTAATAAAATGTGAATTGTTGTGACACTGGACTGCAAATAAAAAATCTGAATGTTTTGCCCCTGCTGTGGGTAAAGTATAATCAAACAATAAATAGGCCTAACAATTAAATGCACTGACGGACATTATAAACACTTTATACTGTTTTTATTGTCTGAACTATTTTCAACAGATAAAACATAAGAAAAACTTGCTTGACATTTTCCCATAGAAAATGTAGTATATTCTGTTACTAAAGAGTAACATGTACAGCAAGCCGATAGATAAAGAGATCCTTTAAACTTAACGTGTATCAGTGAATACCAAGCAGGTGCATTCAGACAGCTTGTCATCCCCAAACGGAACACAACTTCTCCCGAGGATTCTGAATGACTTACCGCTTTGCTCCCCCAGAAAGACCAGTTTGAATTTTCTTAAGGGGTTCCCAAAGTCACTACCCACAGACATGTTTTTGGGGCGAATTTCTAACAGAGTAGGAGAATGAAAACGCGTGTTCCCCAGTGGTCCGGGGTTGTGGTGCTGATGATGGATGTGAAAGTGAAAAGCGTTCACTCTGCTCTCTCCGCGATGGAAGTGCTGCTACTGACTGGATAACCTCCTGTCCGTTTCGACGGCGATCTGCGCATGCGCGCTTGGCGCTCTGTTTGTCTGCCGCCCCCTCCCTTCCTGCTCTGGCACATGACGTCATGCGAAACGGAAGTAAAGGGAACGCTTTCGCCTACCCTTTAAAAAAAAACACTTTTGTGCACTACATTTTAGATTAGTTAAGCCATAAGGCCTACTCAGTTTCACACCTCATCCGTTACGTCTTGCTCCCTCTCTAGTACTTGAGTGACCCATGATGATTACACAGACAGACACACAGACAGACTTTTCCAACACAATATAACAATTAGACAATATAAACAAACATTTTTATTATTTACAGAAGTTACAAGTATTTGTTGCTGCATATAAAGGCACGTAAACTAAGATGATCCAAAACTAACCATATTGTATTGGCATTCTATTTCAACAAGATAACAATTATTTAAACAGTGCAATTGATATTTGATGCATAGCATATTATTGTGATTAAAGCTGATGAGATATTGATCATGTGATTATAAAATTACCATTCTGTGTAAAAAAAACAAAAAAAAACATCTCAAACAAAAACTCAGTCTCTATAATGTCACTCACCAAAATGCCTCTGTGTTAAAGAGAAACTTAAATATTAAGCTAACTTTAACTTTGTTGTCTTCCGCAACTAGAAACCTGAATGAACAACATCCCTGGGATAACAGCAAGTATACAGTTTAATGTGCACCCAAAGACTACGTTCCATCCTTCAAATGATCTAAAATCACCCCCTTCCCCATCTAGGGATACTGAACCCCCTTCCCCATGTAGGGATACTGAACCCCCTTCCCCGTGTAGGGATACTGAACCCCCTTCCCCATGTAGGGATACTGAACCTCCTTCCCCATGTAGGGATACTGAACCCCCTTCCCCGTGTAGGGATACTGAACCCCCTTCCCCATCTAGGGATACTGAACCCCCTTCCCCGTGTAGGGATACTGAACCCCCTTCCCCATCTAGGGATACTGAACCCCCTTCCCCGTGTAGGGATACTGAACCTCCTTCCCCATGTAGGGATACTGAACCCCCTTCCCCGTGTAGGGATACTGAACCCCCTTCCCCATCTAGGGATACTGAACCCCCTTCCCCGTGTAGGGATACTGAACCCCCTTCCCCGTGTAGGGATACTGAACCTCCTTCCCCATGTAGGGATACTGAACCCCCTTCCCCGTGTAGGGATACTGAACCCCCTTCCCCGTGTAGGGATACTGAACCCCCTTCCCCGTGTAGGGATACTGAACCCCCTTCCCCATGTAGGGATATTGAACCAACTTCCTCGCGTGGGGATATTGAACCAAATTCCTCGTGCGGGGATATTGAACCAAATTCCTCGTGCGGGGATATTGAACCAAATTCCTCGTGCGGGGATATTGAACCAAATTCCTCGTGCGGGGATATTGAACCAACTTCCTCGTGTGGGGATATTGAACCAACTTCCTCGCGTGGGGATATTGAACCGACTTCCTCATGCGGGGATATTGAACCAACTTCCTCGTGTGGGGATATTGAACCGACTTCCTCATGCGGGGATATTGAACCAACTTCCTCGTGTGGGGATATTGAACCAACTTCCTCGTGTGGGGATATTGAACCAAATTCCTCGTGCGGGGATATTGAACCAACTTCCTCGTGTGGGGATATTGTAGGAGTGTAGGATAGTCGAAGGGGAGCTATAGTGTCCTGAATGAGGGTTATAGTATCGTTACCAGAGCTGGAGTGTCCTTCAGTGCTGAGGTTACTCCAACAGGATGATCAGCTGGGTTTGAGGATACTTTAAGCAGACCGTTGAAACATTCTATTGTTGAAAGGCATAGTGGACTATGCCCACTGGCAGTTGATAGGTGAGTCTCTTCTCTCATGTGAGACAGGTTAGGTGGATCAGGTAGGTAAAGGAGAGTACATTCAGACAGAACACCTCAGCAGACTGTTGAAAGGAACAGTAGTGGACCTGAGATTACTATTTAAAGTGAGATGGGAGAGAGGACGGAATGGGGAGCCAGGAGGTCAATTGTATCCCAGATCAGAGTGGTCCATCAGGCCTCTTCTCCAGGCTGTACTCCCTGGTCCTCAGGACCTTCCAGCCCACCACCCCAAGCAGGAAGATCCCCATCAACTTGAAGCCCACCTGCAAGCCCAGGTATCTGCAGAGATACGATAAGGCAGGAGGGTTAGAGCTAGTTTAGCATGACTGTAAATATCACATTCCCACCTGTAGACCCAGGTACCTACAGGGAAACCAATCAACCAATCCAGTCAACCAACCAATCAATCAATCAACCAATACATTAATCAATGAATCATTCTCACTTGTATAAATGAGGCATGACAATAGTTGTATAAGACTTTTTTCTCACCTGTTCCTCAGGATGTTATTGTCATAGTAACCACAGCCCAGTCGGTTATCACAGGAATATTTCCACCAGATACAGGAGCTGTCGATGACAATGCCGAACAGGGCTGGGGCTGGTAACCAGGCTAGAATAGAGGAGGATCACACAATACATAACATTATATACAGGAGCTGAGGATGACCATGCTGAATAGGGCTGGTAACCAGGCTAGAATAGAGGAGGATCACACAATACATAACATTATATACAGGAGCTGAGGATGACCATGCTGAATAGGGCTGGTAACCAGGCTGTTATAATACAATAATATGGACATTATCTTAGACATAACTCTAAACAATAACATTGTTCATAGAGAATAACGGCATTTCAATATAGTTCACATCAGTTGTCATCCACTAGAGGGCACTGTAACACTACACTGACGGATGATAAAGACGGGTCATATCCTGGAAGACGGGTCATATCCTGGAAGACGGGTCATATCCTGGAAGACGGGTCATATCCTGGTATGACGGGTCATATCCTGGAAGACGGGTCATATCCTGGAAGACGGGTCATATCCTAGAAGACGGGTCATATCCTGGAAGACGGGTCATATCCTGGAAGACGGGTCATATCCTAGAAGACGGGTCATATCCTGGAAGACGGGTCATATCCTGGAAGACGGGTCATATCCTGGAAGTCGGGTCATATCCTGGAAGACGGGTCATATCCTGGAAGACGGGTCATATCCTGGAAGACGGGTCATATCCTGGAAGACGGGTCATATCCTAGAAGACGGGTCATATCCTGGAAGACGGGTCATATCCTGGAAGACGGGTCATATCCTAGAAGACGGGTCATATCCTGGAAGACGGGTCATATCCTGGAAGACGGGTCATATCCTGGAAGACGGGTCATATCCTGGTATGACGGGTCATATCCTGGAAGACGGGTCATATCCTGGAAGACGGGTCATATCCTGGAAGACGGGTCATATCCTAGAAGACGGGTCATATCCTGGAAGACGGGTCATATCCTGGAAGACGGGTCATATCCTAGAAGACGGGTCATATCCTGGAAGACGGGTCATATCCTGGAAGACGGGTCATATCCTGGTATGACGGGTCATATCCTGGAAGACGGGTCATATCCTGGAAGACGGGTCATATCCTGGAAGACGGGTCATATCCTAGACGACGGGTCATATCCTGGAAGACGGGTCATATCCTGGAAGACGGGTCATATCCTGGAAGACGGGTCATATCCTAGACGACGGGTCATATCCTGGAAGACGGGTCATATCCTGGAAGACGGGTCATATCCTGGAAGACGGGTCATATCCTGGAAGACGGGTCATATCCTAGAAGACGGGTCATATCCTGGAAGACGGGTCATATCCTGGAAGACGGGTCATATCCTAGAAGACGGGTCATATCCTAGAAGACGGGTCATATCCTGGAAGACGGGTCATATCCTAGAAGACGGGTCATATCCTGGAAGACGGGTCATATCCTGGAAGACGGGTCATATCCTGGAGCGGTGGATTTGATATATTATTATGTTCCATTGTGTGTTTCTTTAGGAACATCTGTCTTTATGAAGAATACATCTGAAAGAGGACACTTACCAAGCACTCTCATGAGCAAAAACTGGACTCCTATGGCAAAGGATTTATCTTCATGGGGAACAGTTCTGAAACAATTCAAGCAAAGTAAGATAGATTACATTAAAAAAAAAAAAAAAAAATTATGTTTTAGCTTAAATAGGCATGTTCATTGTTTTCTTCTCTATGGACTTTGTGCTACTCATGAGGAGTATTTCACATCAAATCAAATTAAAATGAACAATTAAATGAAATTACACTTTATCCAGTCATTATTTAGCTAAGGACCATCATATTCACTACCAGTCAAAGGTTTGGACACAGCTACTCATTCAAGGGTTTTTCTTTATTTTTTACTATTTTCTACATTGTAGAATAATAGTGAAGACATAAAAACTATGAAATAACACATATGGAATCATCATGTAGTAACCAAAAAAAGTGTTAAACAAATCAAAATATATTCCATCATATAGATGGGATTGTGTGTTAGAGAGAGAGAGAGAGAGAGGTTACCTGAGGACCATCATATAGATGGGATTGTGTGTTAGAGAGAGAGAGAGAGAGAGAGAGGTTACCTGAGGACCATCATATAGATGGGATTGTGTGTTAGAGAGAGAGAAAGAGGTTACCTGAGGACCATCATTTAGATGGGATTGTGTGTTAGAGAGAGAGAGAGAGAGAGAGAGGTTACCTGAGGACCATCATATAGATGGGATTGTGTGTTAGAGAGAGAGAAAGAGGTTACCTGAGGACCATCATTTAGATGGGATTGTGTGTTAGAGAGAGAGAGAGAGAGAGGTTACCTGAGGACCATCATATAGATGGGATTGTGGGTTAGAGAGAGAGAGAGAGAGAGAGAGGTTACCTGAGGACCATCATATAGATGGGATTGTGTGTTAGGGAGGCGATCAACCCGGCCAGAGAGATGAGGAACATAACAGGAAGTAGATAGTGAGGACATTGGTTGGGGCAAGGACCGGGGCGGGCAGTACCCCCACCACTACCCTGTCTGTAAGCTATACAGATACAGTCTGTGTACTTCTACAGTAGAAGAACACAGGAGACACCAGTGTCAATATATAAAAGATAGACAACATATACATTATGCCATACATTTCTCAGATACAAGAAGCAAAATGTACAAATGACAACGGCTAAATTGTGAACGACCGATACCCTATACTGATTTGAAAGTACTGTAATCAAATGTTAACTACAGTTAAGTCTTGGTCTGAATTGAAGTCTAACTAATTCAACTATTCAACACAATGACCATGCATTGACTATTATATACACTAAGTCAAGTCAATATAACTATTAGCCTTGCCACAGTCCTCCTGCTTGTGGATTACTCTACTACCGCAACATCTACAAGTGGTTTAACTCCACTGAAAACACTTCCTGTGTCCCAGGGCTGATTACAGATGGATCGGACTGGCCCATTGATTGTTAACCATCCATGTCATGTAGCTGTAGCTGTACTGTAGGTAGAGACTGTAGCACACAGTCAGACACATAGCACTATGTCTGGCTGGCTGCCTTGCTGACCAATACACTCTCCTAGACTGGGTTTAATCAGTTTAACCAATACAAACAGTTGACGATTTAGACCTTACAGATATAGGATCTTCATTTGACCAGTTTCTTACAGTAGGAAAATACCAGGACATGGCCCTGCAGTAACAGGAAATGTGAATTATTTTGTGGATTATAATGAATAGATATTTTTGTAAGGGGGTTGATACATTGTTTTGTTAGGGCAAATCAAGTCTGACATTTTTAAGTGGAATCTTTAGAAGCTTTTTAAAACCTTGAATACACTACAATCGGTGGTGAAAAAAAGTACCCAATTGTCTTACTTGAGTAAAAGTAAAGATACCTTAATAGAAAATGACTCAAGCGAAAGTGAATCTCCCAGTAAAATACCACTTGAGTAAAAGTCTAAAAGTATTTGGTTTTTAATATACTTAAGTATCAAACGTAAAAGTATAAATCATTTAAAATTCCTTATATTAAGCAATAAAGATGGCACCATTTCTTGTTTTCTTCATTAACGGATAGCCAGGGGCATGCTCCAACACTCAGACATAATTTACAAATGAAGTATGTGTTTAGTGAGTCCACCAGATCAGAGGCAGTAAGGATGACCAGGGATGTTCTCTGGATAAGTGTGTGAATTGGACCATTTTCCTGTCCTGCTAAGCATTCAAAATGTAACGAATACTTTTGGGTGTCAGGGAAAATGTATGGAGTAAAAAGTACATTATTTTCTTTAGGAATGTAGTGAAGTTAAAGTTGTCAAAAATATAAATAGTAAAGTACAGATACCCCCCCCAAAAATTACTTAAGTAGTACTTTACATTACAAGTTTGCATTTCCTGCTGTACAGGACATTCACTGGGTGATAAAATGAAGATCTTACATCTGTAACATTACCATTGGTTCAGTTATGCCATATCACTTCCCTAACTTCCTTTGGACTTATCTTTCTGCAATCAAAGCAGATGAATGCACACACATCAGAAGCCTGAGATTAAATGGCCACGTACCAGAACCCTGAATTTATTCTTGGGGTCTTTGGTGTACTCTTTGCAGCCTGCGTGGCAGGGAGACAGGTACTCAGTGTTGTCAGATCCACACACCGGGTTAAAGGCGTTAGCCGGACAGGAGCAGTTGGAATAACAGGTGGTCAGAAACCTGTGGGACGGGGGAGAAGATGTTTAGAGAATGAGTTAGGGTGTCACAATAGAGTTATACCCTTTTTCTACATTATTGTGCTGAGCTGGCTCAGATATTGGTTTTTCATATGGACCTTTCCAGCACGGTGCCAAGCAGGCCAGATGAGTACAAGGCTAGCTAGGCTTGGCTAAGCTCGGCTCGGCTCAGTAGTGTGAAAATGGCATTTCCACTGTTTATATAATGGTTATGGGATCACAGCAGAGTTCTGGGTGGAGTGAAGTTCATCAGTAGAGTTCAGTGCCAAACCACATAACAGAAGACAACCGAGATACGGGGTTATGGGGTAAACACCAGGGTTCCTGTTAATGTTACATGTTGTTCATTAGCCTCTGTTTGGTGTTGTACTGTAGTAACAACATCCCTAGTTGTTTGGGTTCACCAGTGGCACAGCGCCAAACAGTAGCCTGGTCTTAGTGTCCACAAGTGGCTAGTTAATTAGCGTTGTCTTCTGCAAAGTTCACAAGGCTCCGTATGTTTGCTTGTGTAATATCAAAAGGAAACATAAATGAAGTTCAATGTCCTCAAGACCTGACAATATTATAACTGATGGGCTTGTGCAACTGTTTCACCAGGCTCTTTTTTTATCCAATGAATTAAAATGCTTCTGTCCTCATGACCTCATGACCTCATGACCTCCCTAGAACTCCATGTATTAAAAACATTCAAACTACAGAGACAGTAACACAGCATCCCCAAAATGACAAACTACAAACATACACATCAACAACAGCCCAATCAGCCAGGACAGGGAAAAATGAACCAGGAAAGGGCCCAATCAGCCAGGACACATGGCCCAATCAGCCAGGGCACATGGCCCAATCAGCCAGGACACATGGCCCAATCAGCCAGGACATGGCCCAATCAAACAGGACATGGCCCAATCAAACAGGACATGGCCCAATCAAACAGGACATGGCCCAATCAGCCAGGGCATGGCCCAATCAAACAGGACTTGACCCAATCAACCAGGACATGACCCAATCAACCAGGACATGGCACAATCAAACAGGACATGGCACAATCAAACAGGACATGACCCAATCAGCCAGGACATGGCCCAATCAAACAGGACATGGCCCAATCAAACAGGACATGGCCCAATCAGCCAGGACATGGCACAATCAGCCAGGACATGGCACAATCAGCCAGGACATGGCACAATCAAACAGTATCATTATTAAAGAGAAAATAGTGGAGACTTCATGAATAGGTCAACAAAATCCTTGTCCCATGAAACCATATAGTCAACCAGGAGATGACCCAATCAACCAGGACACGGCCCAATCCACTGACGTGGCCCAAACCACCAGGGCTACATGGCCCAATCAACCAGGGCTACATGGCCCAATCAACCAGGGCACATGGCCCAATCAACCAGGGCTACATGGCCCAATCAACCAGGGCCCAATCAACCAGGGCAACATGGCCCAATCAACCAGGGCTACATGGCCCAATCAACCAAGACATGGCACAATCAACCAGGGCTACATGGCCTAATCAGCCAGGACATGTCCCAATCAGCCAGGGCACATGGCCCAACCAACCAAGACATGGCCCAATCAACCAGGGCTACATGGCCCAATCAACCAAGACATGGCCCAATCAGCCAGGGCACATGGCCCAACCAACCAATACATGGCCCAATCAATCAGGGCTACATGGCCTAATCAGCCAGGACATGGTCCAATCAGCCAGGGCAAATGGCCCAACCAACCAGGGCTACATGGCCCAATCAGTCAGGACATGGCCCAATCAACCAGGGCTACATGGCCCAATCAGTCAGGACATGGCCCAATCAACCAAGGCTACATGGCCCAATCAGTCAGGACATGGCCCAATCAGTCAGGACATGGCCCAATCAGTCAGGACATGGCCCAATCAGCCAGGACATGGCCCAATCAGCCAGGACATGGCTCAATCAGTCAGGACAAGGCCCTCCAAATATGTAACTGTTTGGCAAAGATGCAGATCCCTTCTCTGACTCACCCATGGGGTGTGTAGTTGACATTCGCCACCCTCTGTGTGGGACAGCCCATGAAGAAGAGAGGGATGATGAGGATGACAGAGATGGTGAGCATGGCGACAGAGAAACGAGGGATGGTCTTCAGAGAGAGACCTGTCCTCTTCATGATGACTCCACCCACCAGCATCCCCACGGCAACGGACGGAAGGTTCACCGCACCTGAGGGAGAAGACACGATTTGAGAGCAGAACAGATTTAAGTACTTTCTCCACAGTATGTAACTGTATACTGTTTCTTTGTATCTGTGTGGTGTATCGATCTCTACATACAGGACTACATAGACAGAGATAGTATGAAAGAGTACCTTAGCGAGCTGATTTGACTTCACTAAAAGATAAGATCAACTTTATTGTCTCAGGCATACAAAACGCTAGCCTGGTTGCCAGTCTCTGGTTCAGCTAGTACATTGTACATGACACAGAGTACGAGGAGTGGAATTTTACAGAGACCGGTACCCAGATCAGAGCCGCAGGAAAACGTGTGTAGCGAAACAGCATTTGCCCCAGTAGTTTTCAATCTGAAATGGCGCCGCCATAACATTTTCAAAAAGCAGCAGCACCAAACGCGTTTACCAGATATTTATTAGTTCACGTCATAGGCCTACACACAATACCCCATCAATTCAAAGTGTACAGTGCCTTGCAAAAGTATTCATCCCCCTTGGCGTTTTTCCTATTTTGTTGCATTACAACCTGTAATTTAAATGGATTTTTATTTGGGATTTCATGTAATGAACATACACAAAATAGTCCAAATTGGTGAAGTGAAATGAAAAAAATAACTTGTTTAAAAAAACATGTCTTTTTTTTAAACGGAAAGGTGGTGCGTGCATATGTATTCACCCCCTTTGCTATGAAGCCCCTAAATAAGATCTGGTGCAACCAATTACCTTCAGAAGTCACATAATTAGTTAAATAAAGTCCACCTGTGTGCAATCTAAGTGTCACATGATCTGTCACATGATCTCAGTATATATACACCTGTTCTGAAAGGCCCCATAGTCTGCAACACTACTAAGCCAAGGGGCAACACCAAGCAATCAGCACCATGAAGACCAAGGAGCTCTCCAAACAGGTCAGGGACAAAGTTGTGGAGAAGTACAGATCAGGGTTGGGTTATAAAAAAATATCCGAAACTTTGAACATCCCACGGAGCACTATTAAATCCATTATTAAAAATGTAAAGAATATGGCACCACAACAAACCTGCCAAGAGAGGGCCGCCCACCAAAACTCACGGACCAGGCAAGGAGGGCATTAATCAGAGAGGCAACAAGGAAACAAAAATAACCCTGAAGGAGCTGCAGAGCTCCACAGCGGAGATTGGACTATCTGTCAATAGGACCAGTTTAAGCAGTACACTCCACAGAACTGGGCTTTATGGAAGAGTGGACAGAAAAAAGAAATTGCTTAAAAAAGAAAAAAATAAGCAAACACGTTTGGTGTTCGCCAAAAGGCATGTGGGAGACACCCGAAACATATGGAAGAAGGTACTCTGGTCAAATGAAACTGAAATTGAGCTTTTCGGCCATCAAGGAAAACGCTATGTCTGGCGCAAACCCAACCCCTCTCATCACCCCGAGAACAACTATGGCAGCATCATGCTGTGGGGATGTTTTTCATCGGCAGGGACTGGGAAACTGGTCAGAATTGAAGGAATGATAATTGGCGTTAAGTACAGGGATATTTTGGGGGGAAATCTGTTTCAGTCTTCCAGAGATTTGAGACTGGGACGGAGGTCCCTAAGCATACTGCTAAAGCAACACTCGAGCAGTTTAAGGGGAAACATTTAAATGTCTTGGGATGGCCTAGTCAAAGCTCAGACCTCAATCCAATTGAGAATCTGTGGTATGACTTAAAATTGCTGTACACCAGCGGAACCCATCCAACTTGAAGGAGCTGGAGCAGTTTTGCCTTGAAGAATGGGCAAAAATCCCAGTGGCTAGATGTGCCAAGCTTATAGAGACATACCCCAAGAGACTTGCAGCTGTAATTGCTGTAAAAGATGGCTCTACAAAGTATTGACTTTGGGGGGGTGAATAGTTACGCACGCTCAAGTTTTCTGTTTTTTTGTCTTATTTCTTGTTGTTTCACAAGAAAAAATATTTTGCATCTTCAAAGTGGGAGGCATGTTATGTAAATCACATGATACAAACCCCTAAAAATCCATTTTGTTTCCAGGTTGTAAGGCAACAAAATAGGAAAAATGCCAAGGGGGTGAATACTTTCGCAAGCCATGGTAATCATGTTTTCAAAATTAAAATGAAAGCTGAAATGTCTTGAGTCATTAAGTATTCATCCCCTTTGTTATGGCAAGCCTAAATCATTTCAGGAGTATAAATGGACTCACTCTGTAAGCAATAATAGTGTTAAACACGATTTCTGAACGACTACCTCATCTCTGTACCCCACACATACAATTATCTGTAAGGTCCCTCAGTCGAGCTGTAAATTTCAAACACAGCTGTAACTCAACAAAAATGTGGAATACATCATGGGGTATCAATACTTTCTGAAGGCACTGTGTATGTGTTAATTAAAGCAGTTTAGTCATCCTCTAAAACTAGCTAGAACGATCCAATCTATCGCTAGCTCACAAAACTACTAACGTTAGCTTTAGTAGCGTAGCTAGATAGCTAGCTGGCTAACATTAGCTGGCTAGATTGATGCAATCATGTAGCCAGCAGCTAACGTTAATAATGTAGACTCAGTGAATAAATGTGTTTGGCACAAGATAAAGAATATGAAATGATTTGCTGCTTCTACCCAAGGCATACTGTTCCTGGAAAAGTTAGTCAGTCAGTTTGTTAGTCCAGTAATGTTGGCATATTATTTCCACTGTTGGTGATTATTCACAAACGTTTGTGGCACAAAAGTAAAGATTCTACAACTTCCGCCACAGAGCAGAAGTCTACACAGACACTATGAACATGTGTCTGTGTAGACCAGGAATAATTTCCAATTCACACCCCAGCCATATAGTCATAGGACAGATGAAAAGGGAAGCTATATATATCATAATAATAATAATAATAATTTACCCGACCAGGTCATGAGATCAGGAAAAACTCCAGGCCCCAGAAAAGAAAACAGTATGAATTTTTCCACACCATTTTTGAACCTGTGGTGCCACCTCTGTCCCAGACTATACAAGCGCTGCTGATCCCACAGAAAATACACATAGATGAATGCTTAGCCAGGACTAGACACCAGATATAATACGGTTTCAATACTCACTTTCGACCAGCATCCTTAGAGACAGCCTTTTCACATCACAACAGTATGTTGAACTCTTTGATGTAAACCATTATCATAACAATCCCAAGTGAAGAACAGAGATCTGTGTCTTCATCTCCGTGCCAACTGTAACCCGTGCCAACTGTAACCCGTGCCAACTGTAACCCGTGCCAACTGTAACCCATGCCAACTGTAACCCGTGCCAACTGTAACCCGTGCCAACTGTAACCCATGCCAACTGTCGATACCAGCCGTAGAGTAGGGTAAAGAGTGAGTGGTGTCAGATACACCATACTTCATCTGTTTCACATAGTGTATCAATAAAGAAACACATACACCATTCATATATGGGGCGGCAGGTAGCCTAGTGGTTAGAGGGGGGAGGCAGGTAGCCTAGTGGTTAGAGGGGGGAGGTAGGTAGCCTAGTCGTTAGAGGGGGGCGGTAGGTAGCCTAGTGGTTAGAGGGGGGAGGCAGGTAGCCTAGTGGTTAGAGGGGGGAGGCAGGTAGCCTAGTGGTTAGAGGGTGGAGGTAGGTAGCCTAGTGGTTAGAGGGGGGAGGCAGGTAGCCTAGTGGTTAGAGGGGGGCGGCAGGTAGCCTAGTGGTTAGAGGGGGGAGGCAGGTAGCCTAGTGGTTAGAGGGGGGAGGCAGGTAGCCTAGTGGTTAGAGGGGGGAGGCGGGTAGCCTAGTGGTTAGAGGGGGGAGGCGGGTAGCCTAGTGGTTAGAGGGGGGAGGCGGGTAGCCTAGTGGTTAGAGGGGGGAGACAGGTAGCCTAGTGGTTAGAGGGGGGAGGCAGGTAGCCTAGTGGTTAGAGGGTGGAGGTAGGTAGCCTAGTGGTTAGAGGGGGGAGGCAGGTAGCCTAGTGGTTAGAGGGGGGCGGCAGGTAGCCTAGTGGTTAGAGGGGGGAGGCAGGTAGCCTAGTGGTTAGAGGGGGGAGGCAGGTAGCCTAGTGGTTAGAGGGGGGAGGCGGGTAGCCTAGTGGTTAGAGGGGGGAGGCGGGTAGCCTAGTGGTTAGAGGGGGTGAGGTAGGTAGCCTGGTGGTTAGAGGGGGTGAGGTAGGTAGCCTGGTGGTTAGAGGGGGTGAGGTAGGTAGCCTGGTGGTTAGAGCGTTGGGCCAGTAACTGAAAGGTTGCTGGATCGAATCTCCGAGCTGACAAGGTATAAATCTGTCATTCTGCCCCTGAACAAGACAGTTAACCCACTGTTCCCCGGGCGCCGAAGATGTGGATGTCGATTAAGGCAGCCCCCCCCCCCCCCACCTCTCTGATTCAGAGGAGTTGGGTTAAATGCAAAAAGTATTCAGTTGTACAACTGACTAGGTATCCCCATTTCATCTGTTCCACAAAGATGTGGTAAAGGGGGTTTTGTTTGAACACAGACCGTTCCGTTGATCAGATTGGCGCACATTCAACAAATCTGATTTAACAAAGTGGATATTTGTAAAAAAATCCATCATGATTTTATGTATTGTAACAGAACCACCATGTCGTTACTGAAGTCTGTTCTGGATATATTTGTCTGTTTTTTTTGTTGCGTAACAATTGGAAGTTTTTTTTTATTTTCATGTCTAGAAGAACTGACTGCTTAATGCTAACTGATTAGCATAGCTAGCATACACAAAATCAATGGAGGAGGTAGTCAGTCTTTTAAAAAAAATGTTTTAACTGTAATGCATTTGATTGGTGACAATGACATGTGTTGGGGTTGACATCCATCCATACATTATTCTCCGATTTTTACCTCAACATAGTGTGAAACAAACATATATATATATATATAAAAAAAAGCATAAAATGTAGGTTAATTTAGCTGGGAAGCAATGAGGAAATTCAAGATGTTTCCCCCACGGCCCTTGTGGTGCTGTACTGACCTATGAGGAGACAGTGGTGCTGTACTGACCTATGAGGAGGCAGTGGTGCTGTACTGACCTATGAGGAGACAGTGGTGCTGTACTGACCTATGAGGAGACAGTGGTGCTGTACTGACCTATGAGGAGACAGTGGTGCTGTACTGACCTATGAGGAGACAGTGGTGCTGTACTGACCTATGAGGAGGCAGTAGTGCTGTACTGACCTATGAGGAGACAGTGGTGCTGTACTGACCTATGAGGAGGCAGTGGTGCTGTACTGACCTATGAGGAAGCAGTGGTGCTGTACTGACCTATGAGGAGACAGTGGTGCTGTACTGACCTATGAGGAGACAGTAGTGCTGTACTGACCTATGAGGAGGCAGTGGTGCTGTACTGACCTATGAGGAGACAGTCGTGCTGTACTGACCTATGAGGGGGCAGTAGTGCTGTACTGACCTATGAGGAGACAGTGGTGCTGTACTGACCTATGAGGAGACAGTGGTGCTGTACTGACCTATGAGGAGACAGTGGTGCTGTACTGACCTATGAGGAGACAGTGGTGCTGTACTGACCTATGAGGGGGCAGTGGTGCTGTACTGACCTATGAGGAGGCAGTAGTGCTGTACTGACCTATGAGGAAGCAGTGGTGCTGTACTGACCTATGAGGAGACAGTGGTGCTGTACTGACCTATGAGGGGGCAGTAGTGCTGTACTGACCTATGAGGAGACAGTGGTGCTGTACTGACCTATGAGGAGACTGCTGTAAGCGGCAGTCGTGCTGTACTGACCTATGAGGAGACAGTGGTGCTGTACTGACCTATGAGGAGACAGTAGTGCTGTACTGACCTATGAGGAGACAGTGGTGCTGTACTGACCTATGAGGAGACAGTGGTGCTGTACTGACCTATGAGGAGACAGTGGTGCTGTACTGACCTATGAGGAGACTGCTGTAAGCGGCAGTCGTGCTGTACTGTCTCTCCAGGAACTTGGTGAGGAAGGTGGCGAGGCCAGCGATGACTGAAGAGAAACAGCACTGAGACAGAACCAACAGCAGGAACAGAGGACTGAGGAGCAGACGGACAAACAGCCTGGGGAACACTGGGGAGAGAGGAACAGAGAGGACACACAGACGTACACAAATAAATTAGTCAGTTCACTAAGAAATACAGTATCCTATAAAACACACAATATTCAAGTGTGAAACAAGTTTCTCAAAACAATGGTCAGAGGGACCGGTACCAACAACGGTGACTACATCTCCTAGCTATGGAACGTTTAAGCTGTGTTGTTGTAATCATGCCTGTCAGCATCATTCACAAATGTGTCCAAGTGTGTTAGTCGATCAGGAAATGGCTGGTGTGTGTGTGTGTGTGTGTGTGTGTGTGTGTGTGTGTGTGTGTGTCAGTCAGTCAGTCAGTCTATAGAGGACTTACTCTTAAGGAAATCAAGCATTGAGAACTCAGGCTTTTTGGAGTCTTCATTCTGAATGGTAGTTTCAGTTCCACTCTGCAAGGAGACAATACATTCAGGTTGACGTATGGCAGAAACAACGCATGCATCATTTGAGCTTTTATTTTGGAAGAAAATATTTTCAGACGGGTGAAGAAAGCAAAAGAGAAGCGGTTTTTATTTCATTATTCAAAATGTTTTTTAGAGAGACAGAGAGACAGAGAGAGGGAGAGAGACAGAGAGAGAGAGACAAAGAGAGAGAGAGACAGAGAGAGAGAGAGAGAGAGAGACAGAGAGACAGAGAGAGAGAGACAGAGAGAGAGAGAGAGAGAGAGACAGAGAGAGAGAGAGAGACAGAGAGACAGAGAGAGAGAGAGAGAGAGAGAGAGAGACAGAGAGAGACAGAGAGAGACAGAGACAGAGAGAGACAGAGAGAGAGAGAGAGAGAGAGAGACAGAGAGAGAGAGGGAGAGAGAGAATCTTGATATATACGAGTACACCCCCTGGACAGGACACTAGTCTGGGCCCCGCTTTGTGTTATAGGTCTACAGTAATTTAATAATTTGCACTACTGGCTCCATACCAGAAGAGGTCAGTATAACCTGAGAATCATTTACCCAGAAAATATTTTATTTTTAAGCTGTAGGTATTTCAAGTCATTCAGTATAACGACACACGACAATAGATATTATATTTGTGTCTGGCCATTGTTCTTACAACCTGAGGAAGATAGTTTACTTAATAATTCCTCCTCTCACAATACTAACGTAGCACTGCATGCTGCTCCTTGGTTTGGGGAATGTTTTTATTTACTAGGGAATTTTAGTAACACCTTATTTGACGCGTACCAACATACAGACTTTATGACACATTCATAAGCAAATTATAAGCATTTATTGCTGCATCCCAAATTCATCCCCTGGTCAAAGGTCGTTCACTATATAGGGAATAGGGCCCCTGGTCAAAGGTCGTTCACTATATAGGGAATAGGGCCCCTGGTCAAAGGTTGTTTACTATATAGGGAATAGGGCCCCTGGTCAAAGGTTGTTCACTATATAGGGAATAGGGCCCCTGGTCAAAGGTCGTTCACTATATAGGGAATAGGGCCCCTGGTCAAAGGTCGTTCACTATATAGGGAATAGGACCCCGGTCAAAGGTCGTTCACTATATAGGGAATAGGGCCACTGGTCAAAGGTCGTTCACTATACAGGGAATAGGGCCCCTGGTCAAAGGTCGTTCACTATATAGGGAATAGGGCCCCTGGTCAAAGGTCGTTCACTATATAGGGAATAGGGCCCCTGGTCAAAGGTTGTTCACTATATAGGGAATAGGACCCCGGTCAAAGGTCGTTCACTATATAGGGAATAGGGCCCCTGGTCAAGGTCGTTCACTATATAGGGAATAGGGCCCTGGTGACGGAGTGTTACCTACATTGCTTTCCAGCGGCATGCTGCGAGGAAAGAAGAAGTATGGGATGGAGGTCAGGGCTAGGCTGGCAGAGGAGATGAGGAGGCCCATCCACCACGCACCCACCCAGCGAGGGTCTGTAGGGGTCAGCTCAGCATTGGTGACTGGAGGGAGAGAGGAGAGAGGAAAGTTAGAGGGAGGGTGTGGAGGGAGAGAGAGGAGAGGACAGAAGGACAGACAGACAGACCATGCTCTACCAACTGTGGCTCAGTTGGTGACTACTGAGCCACAGGGTTCGATTCCCACGGGGGGCCAGTACAAAAAAATGCATGAAATGTATGCATTCACTACTGTAAGTCGCTCTGGATAAGAGCGTTTGCTAAATGACTAAAATGTAAATGTAGACGGACAGACGGACAGGCAGAGACATCGTAAGAGAGAGACCAAGGCAGGGACAGAAACAGATTGATAACAGCTTTTCAACATGAGCCCAAGCTATGCAATCCCACCCTCTTAACCAGCTACACAACCTCTGCCACCAATGTAACAATCCAAACCTAGTATCTACCAGAACTAGTTCTGTCCTCCATGTAAAACCCAGTACCTACCTGAGCCGGTTCTGTCCACGTCCACATAGATCCTCAGCATGACGGAGCCCAGCAGAAAGCCAAAGGCAGGTCCAAACACAGACAGAGCAAACAGGATGGCTGAGGAGAAGAGAGACAGTCAAGGTATTTTACCAGGGAAGTTGACTGAGAACACATTCTCACTTACATCAACGACCTGGGGAATAGTTACAGGGGAGAGGAGGGGGATGAATGAGCCAATTGGAAGGGGGGATGATTAGGTGACCGTGATGGTCTGAGGGCCAGATTGGGAATTTAGCCAGGACCCATAGATAACACCCCTACTCTTACGATCATTTCCATGGGATCTTTAATGACCACAGAGAGTCAGGACACCCGTTTAACATCCTATCCGAAAGGTGGCACCCTACACAGGGCAATGTCCCCAATCATTGCCGTGGGGAATTTCGTTAGACCAGAGGAAAGAGTGCTTCCTACTGGCCCTCCAACACCACTTCCAGCAGCATCTGGTCTCCCATCCAGGGACCAACCAGGACCAACCCTGCTTAGCTTCAGAGGCAAGCCAGCAGTGGGATGCAGGGTGGTCTGCTGCTGGTTAAAGCCAGCAGTGGGATGCAGGGTGGTCTGCTGCTGGTTAAAGCCAGCAGTGGGATGCAGGGTGGTCTGCTGCTGGTTAAAGCCAGCAGTGGGATGCAGGGTGGTATGCTGCTGGTTAAAGCCAGCAGTGGGATGCAGGGTGGTCTGCTGCTGGTTAAAGCCAGCAGTGGGATGCAGGGTGGTCTGCTGCTGGTTAAAGCCAGCAGTGGGATGCAGGGTGGTCTGCTGCTGTCATTGTGTCTGATATTTATTATTATACTAGTGTTTCAGTGAGCTACAGGTCTCTTACCTATGTAGAGGGATGAGTGTTTCAGTGAGCTACAGGTCTCTTACCTATGTAGAGGGACTAGTGTTTCAGTGAGCTACAGGCCTCTTACCTATGTAGAGGGTCTAGTGTTTCAGTGAGCTACAGGCCTCTTACCGATGTAGAGGGTCTAGTGTTTCAGTGAGCTGCAGGCCTCTTACCTATGTAGAGGGACTAGTGTTTCAGTAAGCTGCAGGCCTCTTACCCATGTAGAGGGTCTAGTGTTTCAGTGAGCTGCAGGCCTCTTACCTATGTAGGGAGGGTCTAGTGTTTCAGTGAGCTACAGGCCTCTTACCGATGTAGAGGGTCTAGTGTTTCAGTGAGCTACAGGGCTCTTACCTATGTAGAGGGACTAGTGTTTCAGTGAGCTGCAGGCCTCTTACCTATGTAGAGGGACTAGTGTTTCAGTGAGCTGCAGGCCTCTTACCCATGTAGAGGGTCTAGTGTTTCAGTGAGCTACAGGCCTCTTACCTATGTAAAGGGACTAGTGTTTCAGTGAGCTGCAGGCCTCTTACCTATGTAGAGGGTCTAGTGTTTCAGTGAGCTACAGGCCTCTTACCTATGTAGAGGGTCTAGTGTTTCAGTAAGCTGCAGGCCTCTTACCTATGTAGAGGGTCTAGTGTTTCAGTGAGCTACAGGCCTCTTACCTATGTAGAGGGTCTAGTGTTTCAGTGAGCTGCAGGCCTCTTACCTATGTAGAGGGTCTAGTGTTTCAGTGAGCTGCAGGCCTCTTACCTATGTAGAGGGTCTAGTGTTTCAGTGAGCTACAGGCCTCTTACCTATGTAGAGGGTCTAGTGTTTCAGTGAGCTGCAGGCCTCTTACCTATGTAGAGGGTCTAGTGTTTCAGTGAGCTGCAGGCCTCTTACCTATGTAGAGGGTCTAGTGTTTCAGTGAGCTGCAGGCCTCTTACCTATGTAGAGGGGGGAGTTGCCTCGTCCGGCGAAGTCATCCACATACGAGATACCAAAGGGTTGTATGGGAACAGACCCCACCCCGAACAGCAGCTGAGCTATAGCCATCAGCATCCACAAGTTGTTGGTGTCTGCTATACGCTTGATCTCTGTCTTCCCACAGGCCTCTGTGGTGTGATTGGTACTCTGGACAGAACACAGGTCTTGGCGATCTGAAGAAAGCACACACACACACACACACACACACACACACACACACACACACACACACACACACACACACACACACACACACACACACACACACACACACACACACACAAATCGGTTAATTACAGGCCTCTGTGGTGTTGGAGGTACCCTGGAGGGAACACAGGTCTTGGCGATCTGAAGAAAGCACACACACACTTGACTTCATGTTCCTGGAGTTTCATGTGACCCTTCAGTAGTACAATGAGGAGGTCAGCCAGCCAGCCTACTGGTGTGTGTGGTATGGTGGTGTGTGGTATGGTGGTGTGTGTGTGTGTGTGTGTGTGTGTGTGTGTGTGTGTGTGTGTGTGTGTGTGTGTGTGTGTGTGTGTGTGTGTGTGTGTGTGTGTGTGTGTGTGTGTGTGTGTGTGTGTGTGTGTGTGTGGAGGAGGAGAGTGAACAGAGCTCTCAGTTAAACCAACAGCCTGGGAAACAGTCTTCATCTTTTTGGCTTTCCTGGAGTGCTCAGAGATGAACATTTTCCATCTGATTTATGTGGATCGGGTTCAGCTAGAGAGCACCTGCAAGCCAGCCTGGCTCCCACAATCCACCACTCTAAATCCATCCATCCTCTCTAAATCCATCCACCTCTCTAAATCCATCCATCCTCAATAAATCCATCCATCCTCTCTAAATCCATCCATCTCTCTAAATCCATCCATCCTCACTAAATCCATCCATCCTCACTAAATCCATCCATCCTCTCTAAATCCATCCATCTCTCTAAATCCATCCATCCTCACTAAATCCATCCATCCTCACTAAATCCATCCATCCTCTCTAAATCCATCCATCTCTCTAAATCCATCCATCCTCACTAAATCCATCCATCCTCTCTAAATCCATCCATCCTCTCGATGACAGGCGGAACCAGGTCCAACACACTGGGACTGCTGCTTTATAGAGACTGACTGTGGATGATACTTGCATTGCCATACACTAGGTTTTAAAACTCACGGGACCAGTTTCCCGGACACAGTAACAGCCTAGTCCTGCACTAACAAATCTTTTCTACAGATATTCTGTGTGATGGAAACCAGCCCATGTAATCTACCCATACTTAGAGGTGTATCCTTGGTATTGCAGACTATTGTACTAGAGATATATTTCATCCCAAGATCTTACCATGTATGACAGAGTCGTAGTCATAGGGCTCGGACAGGAAGTGAGGTAGGGCCAAGATCAGAGCACTGATGGACATCAGCAGACCACCCAGTCCAATGAGACGAGGACGATGGACCCTGCTGCCCAGGTAACTCACAAACACTATCAGAATTGTGTTCCCCACCTAGAGGGAGGGAGGGACAGAGAGCGAGCGAAGGGGGGGGGGCAGAGAGAGTGAGGGAGAAGGGGGGAGGGAGAGAGAGAGAGAGACACACACACTCAGTAAATGGCTGCTTGTATTCTACTCGTTGTCTAGGAGCAAGGCTCGGACAGCGCTTCAACAAAACCAGGTGGCATACTCACATAACACTAACATAACGAGTCATATCACAACACCATTCAGTGCCTGTGCATTTCTGCTCTTTCAGCACCACCTGAGATTAATCGAACATGAGTTTACTGTGCTGTGGTTACTGGTTGGCTCCTACCTCGTGCAGAGAGGAGATGGTGCCAGAGGAGAAACTGCTGAGGCCAAAGCGTCTCTCGATGGTGGTGATGGTGCTCTTGAAGTAGGAGCTGTACAGGAGCTGGGTGAGCTGCAGCAGGCCATGACACAGCACAAACAGCTAGAGAGAGAGACAATACATTAGAAAGAGAGGAGAGAGAGAAAGAGAAAAGAGAGAGAGACAGACAATATGTTAGAGAGAGAGAGAGAGAGAGAAAGAGAAAGAGAGAGATAAAGAGGAGAGAGAGAGAGAAGAGAGAGAGAAGAGAGAGAAAATGGACAGCCTATGGATGGACAGCCTTTATTATAGCCTCCAGCCACAACAAATCCCACATCGGCTGTCTAGTCCAGAGCCAGTCTGAAAGAAAGTGTGACTTTTCCCCCCAGAAAGGCACTAAAGTAACAACAATTAATAACAATGTTATTGTCTGTGCCCCAAATGGCACCCTGCTATCTAAATAGTGCATTACCCTTGACCCTTGGGCCCTGGTAAAAAGTTGTGGACTATCTAGGGAATAAGGAACCATTTGAGATGCACTTAGAGGATATAAAAAAAGAGGATTATGTTTTCCAGTGTCAGAGAGTTTCCATCATCAGCTCCTGACTGAGACGACAGACTCAGAGCGCTGTAGCTTACAGCAGTTAAAACCTTGGCTGTTCTGAAACCAGCTGGTTGGCTGAGGTACATCTGAAGACACTGTAGGTCACGGACCTAACCAGCTGATTGGCTGAGGTACATCTGAAGACACTGTAGGTCACGGACCTAACCAGCTGATTGGCTGAGGTACATCTGAAGACACTGTAGGTCACGGACCTAACCAGCTGATTGGCTGAGGTACATCTGAAGACACTGTAGGTCACGGACCTAACCAGCTGATTGGCTGAGGTACATCTGAAGACACTGTAGGTCACGGACCTAACCAGCTGATTGGCTGAGGTACATCTGAAGACACTGTAGGTCACGGACGAAAAATGGAAACCTGGAGTAGCAGTCAAAAGGTTTTCAATTAGAAACTGAAGCTATTTTCTCCTCTTCTGCCTGAAAGTTCACTGCTTCCTCCTCCTAGCTTCTCCATAAAGGGCTAGGAGGAGGAATCTCCAGGTAAAGTCGTATGTTGCCTCGTCTTTCCAGATCCAACAAGGGTCACATTGCGAAAGGTACAATGCTTTATAAACATTATTAAAGTATAGCATTCGGTGGCTGATGATGGCCAGGCCTCAGTTGAGAGAGAGGTCTTAAAAAGTAACATACAAAAAGAACAGTGAGTACTTTATTTATAGTAGAGAAAAGTACATGGAGGTCTCGGGCACGCTAAGCTGTTTGTTTACCCTGTACTCAGCTTCAAGAGATGAGTCAATCACTTAAGTTTGCTTTGCTTACAATCCTGTCTTTGGATCTATTTCTCTGACACAGAGACAAGCTGTGATGAAATTTACATTGGCCGTTTCCCAGTGTCCTGGAACTCACTCACTCACTCACTCACTCACTCACTCACTCACTCACTCGGTCGGTCGGTCTCTGTCTGTCTGTCTGTCTGTCTGTCTGTCTGTCTGTCTGTCTGTCTGTCTGTCTGTCTGTCTGTCTGTCTGTCTGTCTGTCTGTCTGTCTGTCTGTCGGTCAGATGGGCTCAGACGCCACTGTGACACCCTTCAAATGGGCTGAGCCTGTCTTCCAAATGGCACCCTTAATCCCCACATACTGTAAAACGTAAATAAATATCCCTAGCGTTTATTTACTTCAATCACTGAACGCAACAGCCACTTATTTGAACCAGGCATCTATTTCCTTTAATGCAAACAGCTTTCGCTCATTTGCATAGTTCATTATTTAATTCCAGAATTTAATAAAAACATATATAATCCTTGAAAGAATAGTTATTCTCTTCTGACTGGGCATTTTGTGCAATTTGTCACTCTGCCAATTTCTGGGGTTCTGTAACTCCTGAAGTTTTCACTGTTTTTTGTGTTTGCCAGTTAGCGAGAAGTTCTTAGCTGTTAGCAGTCAATGACTGTCTGTCTGTCTGTCTGTCTGTCTGTCTGTCTGTCTGTCTGTCTGTCTGCCTGCCTGCCTGCCTGCCTGCCTGCCTGCCTGCCTGCCTGCCTGCCTGCCTGCCTGCCTGCCTGCCTGCCTGCCTGCCTGCCTGCCTGCCTGCCTGCCTGCCTGCCTGCCTGCCTGCCTGCCTGCCTGCTGATAAAAGTGGATAATTCCCATCATTGTTTTCTGAGTGATTATTGAATTATTTAAATTAACAAATCAAACATGAAACCTTGTAAACAATTTGTGGTCCTCTTAAGCAATTCATTTAGGCACAGCATTTACTTGAAACCGACGTTTATTTGCAGAAATGTGCGCCGTTGCCCGGCTATTAAAAAGGGACAGGCAGCTATTTGAGAATCAGTGTTTTACGGTAGTGCACTTCTTTGACCAGGGCCCAAAGTAGTGCACTTCTTTTGACCAGGGCCCATAGTAGTGCACTTGTTTTGACCAGGGCCCATAGTAGTGAACTACACACATACAGACCACAACACACACATACACAACCCAAAAACACACACATACACAACCCAAAACACACACATACACAACCCAAAACACACACATACACAACCCAAAACACACACATACACAACCCAAAACACACACATACACAACCCAAAACACTGCACCAACCTGGTCTCAGAACATTTCGTATTAGTCTGTACGATATGTTACGTTTCGTATGGTATGTATCCATTTGTGGATGCCCATCAACCGTTTCGTGCAATATGTTACGAATTGAAATGTGTTGTTGCTAACTTTAACTTGGTTGCTAGGTGGCTGACGCTAGCTGGCTAACGCTACGCTAGCTGGCTAACGCTAGCTGGCTAACGCTAGCTGGCTAATGGGTTAGGGGTTAAAGTTCGGAGTTAGGAGTTGGGTTAAAGTTCGGAGTTAGGAGTTAGGTTAAAGGGTTAAGGTTAGTGTTAGCTAAAAGGGTTAAGGTTAGGGTTAGGGGAAGGGTTAGCTAACATGCTAAGTAGTTTCAAAGTAGATACATATTAGTAAGTTAAGTTGCAAGGTTGCTAAATTGCTAACGTGGTGAGATTCAAACACGCAAACTTTGCATTGCTGGTCGTTCAAGTTAGGCCTTAAGTAACCTTCTGTCTTATGGAAGCATACCAAACGTAATATATCATTCTAATTTGAATGTCCCGGTATTACTATTACCATGTTACGTATAGTCAATGAGACCAGGCTGCCTGCACTGACTCTCGACCCCTGCTGCTACAGCCTATTAAGTGTCCTGTTGCCTAGTCACTTTACCCCTACCTATACTGTATGTACATAGCTGTCTCCCCTGTAGCTCAGTTGGTAGAGCATGGTGTTTGCAACGCCAGGGTTGTGGGTTCGATTCCCACGGGGGGCCAGCACAGGGAGAAAAAAAAAAAATGTATGAAATTGTATGAAATGTATTCATTCACTACTGTAAGTCGCTCTGGATAAGAGCGTCTGCTAAATGACTAAAATGTAAATGTAAATGTAGCTACCTCAATTACCATGTACCCCTGCACATCAACTCAGTACTGGTACTCCCTTTATATAGCCATGTTATTACCTGGTGCTTCCTGTATATAGCCATGTTATTACCTGGTACTTCCTGTATATAGTCATGTTATTGCCTGGTGCTTCCTGTATATAGCCACGTTATTACCCGGCACTTCCTGTATAAAGCCATGTTATTAACCGGTACTTCCTGTATAAAGCCATGTTATTACCCGGTACTTCCTGTATAAGGCCATGTTATTACCCGGTACTTCCTGTATAAGGCCATGTTATTACCCGGTACTTCCTGTATATGGCCATGTTATTACCCGGTACTTCCTGTATATGGCCATGTTATTACCCGGTACTTCCTGTAGATAGCCATGTTACTACCTGGTACTTCCTGTATATAGCCATGTTATTACCTGGTACTTCCTGTATATAGCCATGTTATTACCTGGTACTTCCTGTATATAGCCATGTTATTACCTGGTACTTCCTGTATAAAGCCATGTTATTACCTGCTACTTCCTGTATAAAGCCATGTTATTTTTACTCGTTATTCACTCTATTTATTCCTCATGTCACTACTTAAAAAAAAAGTTGTATCTATCTCTGAATTGTTGGAAAGTAAGTATTTCACTGTTAGTCTACAGCTGTTTTTTCTGAAGCTCGTGACAAATAAAATGGTATTATATTTGATCCCAGGCCCGAGGGGACATGTTGAGGTTTAGAAGTGGATTATGAAAACAGCAGTAGTAAATCTATTTACCAGCTGCCGTGTGACAGGCTGAGGCACAATCATCTCCCAACTATAGTGTGTCACAATTGACCAGAGCCCTATTTAGTGCACTATGTAGGGGATAGGGAGCTATTTGGAAGGTAATCTCAGTCTGATTCTGGAACGCTTACCGCTCCTATTAAATCCTGGTTCAGTTTAGCTCACACAACAGATTCAATGTCATCCCTGTAGCAAGTAGGTTTTTAATTGATAATGTTTCGACTAGACCTGCTTGCTCAGGCAACCAAACGAGCTGAAAAACCTTTTTGTTTTGTGATTTAGTTTTGAACGGCAAGTCTGGCAACATTATCCTCTACTGCTATGTAAGCCTCAGGGGTACCTCGGGGGTAGAGCTATAATTCAGAGTTTTGTAGACTTAAGGATCAAATCTGTTTTACTGCCTCTCTAACCATGAAAATAAAAACATTCAAATATGATGTTTCAGGTTTGAAAGCAAATCTAGATGGCTAACCCAAAAAGTATTTGTCAAATACTTCATAAACCACAGGTGTAGACTACCAGTGAAACGCTTATGGGCCCTTCAAACAAAACAAAAATGTAGAGATAAAAAGAAGAGAAAGAGTAAAATAAAGAAGAAAAAAAATAAAAAAGACAAATAATAACACAAGAAACAAATAAACAACGAGTAACGATAACTTTGCTATATAGACGGGGTACCAGTACCGAGTCAATATGCAGGGGTACAAGGTAATTGAGGCAGCTCATCCAGTTTATTCTCCAGTGATTGCACGTTCTCCAATATAACGGAAGAGGGTAAAGGCGATTTCTCCACCCTCCGACGTAGTCTCGTCAGGTATCCCACACGCCGGCCTCTATAGGGACATCTACTCCTTCTTCGAGTTTGAATTAGAAGTCCTCGTCCAAATGGAGGTTAGTGATAACTGTTATGACGTCCAGAAGCTTGTTTTCGGTCATAGGAAACGATGGCAGAAACATTATGTATAAAAAAAAGTTACGATTAGTGAAAAAAATAAAAATAAAAAACACAAAATAGCACAATTGGTCAGGAGCAATTTTTAAACGGTTGCCGCGCCATTATATTTCCAAGTCCCAGACTTTGGGAAGTCTGTAGGGAGCTAATTGTGACTGGCTGTTCCATGTTCTTGGTAAGAGGACCACAATGGAAATAAATCCCAGACTTTATCCTCCATGATTCTACCCATGTATATATATGTATGTATTCATCGGCTTTATGTGTGGTTGTTTTAAAAAATGTATACATCTAACTAAAACTGTATTGCGTAAAAGACAAAACTAAAGCAAAGTCATGACTCGTTGAATCAGGTGCTGTACTGTGAGTCACTTTAATGATAACAAGGTGATTCTGATGATTACAAACTCACCAAAACAACAAAACAGGAGAAAAAATGAAACGTGACGTTCTGGGGCTGCTCACAGGCAGCTACACAAAAACAAGATCCCACAATCACAGGTGGAAAAAGGGCTGCCTAAGTATGATCCCCAATCAGAGACAACGATAGACAGCTGCCTCTGATTGGGAAACAGGTACAGAAAAGGTATTGCGACCTAAACAACACCCTATTCCCTATTTAGTGCACTACTTTTGACCAGAACCCATAGAGGAATAGGTTTACAACCAAGAATTAAGGTCAGGGCGTGACAGAGCCCAAAAGACTTGAAAGTGAGAAGCAGATCCCAGGCAACATTATGGTGAATGGACTTGAAAAGGCTCTGCTACACAATAACATTATGATGCAATACAATCCTCCTGAACAATCTCCTCTCATTAGGCTACACAGCTTACGTTGCCTGTGGATAACGATCCAGCTAACTGGTGATTTACTGGTGTATGAGCACAAACAAACAGAATGTGTGTGTTCATGTGTGTCCATGTGTGTCTGTGTATGAGAACAGGACTTACCTCCCTTATTTTACCTCATTTGCACTTTTTCTCTATTGTATTATTGACTGTATGTTTGTTTATTCCATGTGTAACTCTGTGTTGTTGTTTTGTGTCGCACTGCTTTGCTTTATCTTGGCCAGGTCGCAGTTGTAAATGAGAACTTGTTCTCAACTGGCCTACCTGGTTAAAATAAAGGTGAAATATATATATATATTTTTTAAATGCTGTCACTGGTTGAAGGTAGCAGGTCACAGGGAAAGGTTAAACCAGGAGAGATCAAGAGCGAGAGAAAGAGAGAGAGAGAGAGAGAGAGAGAGAGAGACAGCGAGAGAGAGAGAGAGAGACGGTGAGATAGAGAGACAGCGAGATAGAGACAGCGAGATAGAGAGAGACAGCGAGACAGCGAGATAGAGAGAGAGAGACAGCGAGAGAGAGAGAGAGAGACAGCGAGAGAGAGAGAGAGAGAGACAGCGAGAGAGAGAGAGAGAGAGAGACAGCGAGAGAGAGAGAGAGAGACAGCGAGAGAGAGAGAGAGAGAGAGCGAGAGAGAGAGAGAGAGAGACAGCGAGAGAGAGAGAGAGAGAGAGACAGCGAGATAGAGAGAGAGAGACAGCGAGATAGAGACAGAGAGAAAGCGAGAGAGAGAGAGAGAGACAGCGAGATAGAGAGAGAGAGACAGCGAGATAGAGACAGAGAGACAGCGAGATAGAGAGAGAGAGACAGCGAGATAGAGAGAAAGATGAATAAATAAAGAGCGAGAGAGAGATAGACTTGTAAACAGAGGTAGCAGCATGAGGTTGACCTCTCAGAACAACTGAGCAGAGGTACGAAGCAGTCAGAAAGACACACCTTGTCTGTGTCCCAAATGGAAACCTATTCCACTATGGGTTCTGGTCAAAAGTAGTGCACTAAATAGGGAATAGGGTGTTGTTTAGGTCGCAATACCTTTTCTGTACCTAGAGGGTGTAGTCACTAGCAAACCAACAGACGAGAGATAAGCCCAGTGAAGTACTGAGATGGCAAACAGAATGTTCTCTAAATTCAAATCCAAAGCTATGTCCATTCTGTGTTGCGATAAATTGGGTGGATTGTAATAAAAATGACATTTTTTCACAAATAACTTTTTTTGAAAGCTCTGTTGACATGCCTGACTGCCTGAACCGAGGTTTCAGTTTGATTTAACACATGTACTCATGCGACTAAAGCAAAGTTTAGGAGAAAATATATTATCTTCAGTTTCCAGGCCAAGTCCATCTGTCAGAAAGGTAGCCAAATGCTCTGGCTTTATAGATTCTATCAGAGGCTAGAACGTCACAGATTTTGCAACAAAACAATTTTGCACAAACATATTTTTTTTCTTCTGATCAATTAGCATTCCTTCCTTAACATTGTTGTAATTACAATAGTTGTGGTCACATGCAGTGCATGTGAAGGAATGATTAAGTCTACCATGAATTTTGAACATTGATACATTTTTCTACATAGTAAACGCATCAGTTTTCTGATACTGTTTTCGGAAAAGAGGAACACTCAATTTCCTGTAAAGATGTTTTGTTTTTTTGGCGCACATGCTTCTGCGAAACAACATTTCTTCTGATATATTAACCCTAAACTTCCATTTTTTTCTTATGCCTGAGAACAGGGTCATGTTCAGTATAGAGCAAGGCTGAGTGATACAGGGAGGAAATATCTAGGCTGAGTGATACAGGGAGGAAATATCTAGGCTGAGTGATACAGGGAGGCAGTATCTAGGCTGAGTGGAACAGGGAGGCAATATCTAGGCTGAGTGGAACAGGGAGGCAATATCTAGGCTGAGTGATACAGAGAAGCAGTATCTAGGCTGAGTGGAACAGGGAGGCAGTATCTAGGCTGAGTGATACAGGGAGGCAGTATCTAGGCTGAGTGGAACAGGGAGGCAGTATCTAGGCTGAGTGATACAGGGAGGCAGTATCTAGGCTGAGTGATACAGGGAGGCAATATCTAGGCTGAGTGATACAGGGAGGCAATATCTAGGCTGAGTGATACAGGGAGGCAGTATCTAGGCTGAGTGGAACAGGGAGGCAATATCTAGGCTGAGTGATACAGGGAGGCAATATCTAGGCTGAGTGATACAGGGAGGCAGTATCTAGGCTGAGTGGAACAGGGAGGCAGTATCTAGGCTGAGTGATACAGGGAGGCAATATCTAGGCTGAGTGATACAGGGAGGCAGTATCTAGGCTGAGTGGAACAGGGAGGCAGTATCTAGGCTGAGTGATACAGGGAGGCAATATCTAGGCTGAGTGATACAGGGAGGCAATATCTAGGCTGAGTGATACAGGGAGGCAGTATCTAGGCTGAGTGGAACAGGGAGGCAGTATCTAGGCTGAGTGATACAGGGAGGCAGTATCTAGGCTGAGTGGAACAAGGAGGCAATATCTAGGCTGAGTGATACAGGGAGGCAGTATTGAGGCTGAGTGATACAGGGAGGCAGTATCTAGGCTGAGTGATACAGGGACTCAGTATCTAGGCTGAGTGGAACAGGGAGGCAGTATCTAGGCTGAGTGGAACAGGGAGGCAGTATCTAGGCTGAGTGATGCAGGGAGGCAGAATCTAGGCTGAGTGATACAGGGACGCAGTATTGAGGCTGAGTGATGCAGGGAGGCAGAATCTAGGCTGAGTGATACAGGGAGGTAGTATCTAGGCTGAGTGGAACAGGGAGGCAGTATCTAGGCTGAGTGATACAGGGAGGCAGTATCTAGGCTGAGTGATACAGGGAGGCAGTATCTAGGCTGAGTGGAACAAGGAGGCAATATCTAGGCTGAGTGATACAGGGAGGCAGTATCTAGGCTGAGTGGAACAAGGAGGCAATATCTAGGCTGAGTGATACAGGGAGGCAGTATCTAGGCTGAGTGGAACAAGGAGGCAATATCTAGGCTGAGTGATACAGGGAGGCAGTATTGAGGCTGAGTGGAACAGGGAGGCAGTATCTAGGCTGAGTGATACAAGGACACAGTATCTAGGCTGAGTGGAACAGGGAGGCAATATCTAGGCTGAGTGATACAGGGAGGCAGTATCTAGGCTGAGTGGCACAGGGAGGCAGTATCTAGGCTGAGTGATACAAGGACACAGTATCTAGGCTGAGTGGAACAGGGAGGCAATATCTAGGCTGAGTGGAACAGGGAGGCAGTATCTAGGCTGAGTGATACAGGGAGGCAGTATCTAGGCTGAGTGATACAGGGAGGCAGTATCTAGGCTGAGTGGAACAGGGAGGCAGTATCTAGGCTGAGTGATACAGGGAGGCAGTATCTAGGCTGAATGGTACAGGGAGGCAATATCTAGGCTGAGTGGAACAGGGAGGCAGTATCTAGGCTGAGTGATAAAGGGAGGCAATATCTAGGCTGTAGTAAATGGTGTGTCAGTGTTTGCGTTCATCTGTGATTTCACAGTCTACAATTACGGTAAAGGGATCCCAATGCTGCCAGCACATGAAGAGTAATCACACTGCACGTATCCAACACTGCTACGCTGCGTCATACAGACGTATGAGGACACAACACCACCGACAGACTACCTGGTTACTGCTACCAGCACATGAACCGACATGCCCACACACTGATGGAGCACAGCGTAATCACTCACACACACTAAACATACACCCACACCTTTCTGCTGTACACGTCTGGGGTTGGAGCTGGACCACGTGGTTTGGGAATGTGTGTGTGTGTGTGTGTGTGTGTGTGTGTGTGTGTGTGTGTATAACATGTACCATAGGGATGGAGGAGAGGTTCAGGATTTGCAATCTGCAGCACAAATCTGTATCTAAAGGGACCTTCTGCAGTCCTACCCTGTGCCCTGCAACCTACCGCAGTCCTACCCTGTAACCTACCGCAGTCCTACCATGTGCACTGTGACCTACTGCAGTCCTACCCTGTACACTGTGACGTACTGCAGTCCTACCCTGTAACCTACCGCATTCCTACCCTGTACACTGGGACCTACCGCTGTCCTACCATGTGCACTGTAACCTACCACAGTCCTACACTGTGACCTACTGCAGTCCTACCCTGTGCCCTGTAACCTACCGCAGTCCTACCCTGTATACTACTGCAGTTCTACCCTGTAATCTACTGCAGTCCTACCCTGTAATCTACTGCAGTCCTACCCTGTAATCTACTGCAGTCCTACCCTGTACACTGTGACCTACCGCAGTCCTACCCTGTAACCTACCGCAGTCCCACCCTGTGCCCTGTAAACTACCGCAGTCCTACCCTGTAATCTACTGCAGTCCTACCCTGTAATCTACTGCAGTCCTACCCTGTAATCTACTGCAGTTCTACCCTGTAATCTACTGCAGTCCTACCCTGTAATCTACTGCAGTCCTACCCTGTAAACTGGGACCTACTGCAGTCCTACCCTGTAAACTGGGACCTACTGCAGTCCCACCCTGTAAACTGGGACCTACACAGGCTCAGAGTGGATTAGGATGCAGCGTGTTTGTTTTGGACAGATTCGGACAGTCCTTCTCCCAGCCACCTATTCTCTCAGACCCAAACAGCAGAGGGGTCCGTCACATTGTTACAACACACTGCTCGTTCACATTGACAGGTTGTAAACTACCCAATACCGTCTCTAGCCAACAGTTCAGATTACAAATGATTAGTTGACTTTTGGAAATATCCACTCTGACCCAAATATTACAGATAGATTACTAGTTTTACCTGTCATCACATCTCATGTGCAGCACATTCACTGTAAAATCTATGACTTGACAAATGCAGTGAGTTGCAATGCACTCTGGTGTTGTAAACGCCTACATCTGTACTTTCATCTTATTTATAAAAAGGGAATTATTTATCCGCTACAACGCAGTAATATGCCAATAACTGACAGGTCAAAGCACATGAAACCTAAAGAAATAAGAAGTGAAGAAAGCATGGGAAACGAGTACCATCAATTCAAATGAACTCTGATACACCGATTAAAGTGTCTGGCTCAAAACAAAAGCATTTAGGGTTCATCTGTCATGGGATTAGTGTTAAAAAAAGGACATTCCACCTGTTATGGATTCCATGTTTTATATACCATAAGAGGGTAGGAAGGTTCTACCTGTTACAGAGTAAACACTGTAGCCTGTTGGGGGGTAAATACTGTAGCCTGCCACAGAGTAAACACTGTAGCCTGCTACAGAGTAAACACTGTAGCCTGTTACAGAGTAAATACTGTAGCCTGCCACAGAGTAAATACTGTAGCCTGCCACAGAGTAAATACTGTAGCCTGCCACAGAGTAAATACTGTAGCCTGTTACAGAGTAAATACTGTAGCCTGTGTGACAGTCCGCATCCCAAATGGCACCATATTCCCAATATAGTGCACTAATTTAGACCCAAATGGCACCCTATTCCCTATATTGTGCACTACTTTTTTAGTAGTGCACTATGTAGGGAATAGATTGTCATTTGTGACGCAAACACAATGTTAAGTCTGGGGGCTCCCGACTGTCGCAGCGGTCTAAGGCACTGCATCTCAGTGCTAGAGGTGTGACTACAGACCCTGGTTCGATTTCAGGCTGTATCACAACCGGCCGTGATTGGGAGTCCCATAGGGCGGCGCACAAATGGCCCAGAGTCGGCCAGGTTTGGGTTTGGCCGGGGTAGGCTGTCATTGTAAATAAGAATTTGTTCTTAACTGACTTACCTCGTTAAATAAAGATAAAATAAATAAATAAATATAAATAAAAAAGTCAGACCCAATGATCATTTCGTCAACAAAAATTGTGACAAAAATATTTGTCAAACACCTATTTTTCAGTGGCAATTGACGACTAAATAAACCCAGAAAAAAACTATAATGACGAAAATGAGACTAGACTATCTCGTAAATAGGACTTTTTTAACATGCAGTTAATAAAAATGGAAGAGGTAACTGGAAAGGAGAGAAGGTGAGGAACTTGTCTGTCGGCCCTGCATTAAAGACCAAAATTGGCTAAAGAAAATTGTGATAAATAAAAAAGTATACTAGTTACATTTAAGGATTAAAAAAATTGACAGCTGCACGATACAAGTTGTAAAATAGTTGGGAGGAGATTTTTGGATGTGCCGATTCCATGGTACATTATCTGATAAACAAAATGCGCCCTCCAATTTCACTGGAAGTTGTCGACAGGTGTCCCTCTAGACGCCTAACCCAGAGAGGCTAGCACTGTGGTGCAGTGCCTTAGACCGCTGCACCACTCGGGAGACCTATGAGAATAGAAAGGTTCAGAAATATTGTTAAACAGCACAGTTAAAAATGTATGGCAGCTACAAATCAAACAGGATGGTGTTCAGAGATAGATGGCAGGGGTTGAGGGGAGCTGAAGGATGGGACTGGATGGTGTTAGGAGATAGATGGGAGGGGTTGAGGGGAGCTGAAGGATGGGACTGGATGGTGTTCAGGGATAGATGGGAGGGGTTGAGGGTAGCTGAAGGATGGGACTGGATGGTGTTCAGAGATAGATGGGAGGGGTTGAGGGGAGCTGAAGGATGGGACTGGATGGAGCTGAAGGATGGGACTGGATGGTGTTCAGAAATAGATGGGAGGGGTTGAGGGGAGCTGAAGGATGGGACTGGATGGTGGTCAGAGATAGATGGGAGGGGTTGAGGGGAGCTGAAGGATGGGACTGGATGGTGTTCAGAGATAGATGGGAGGGGTTGAGGGTAGGCAAAGGCAGGGACAAAAAAAAGAGTAATATATACTGTCTGTAAAATGTATATAAAATTCAGCAAAAAAAGAAACGTCCCTTTTTCAGGACTCTGTCTTTCAAAGATAGTTCATAAAAATCCAAATAACTTCACAGATCTTGGGCACAAAATAACTACACATATCTATGGGCACAAACCCACCATCGCTGGACCAGACAGGACTGGCAAAAAGTGCTCTTCACTGATCAGTCGCGGTTTTGTCTCACCAAGGGTGATGGTCGGATTCACGTTTATCGTTGAAGGAATGAGCGTTATACCGAGGCCTGTATTCTAGAGCGGGATCGATTTGGAGGTGGAGGGTCTGTCATGGTCTGGGGCGGTGTGTCACAGCATCATCGGACTGAGCTCGTTGTCATTGCAGACAATCTCAACGCTGTGCATTACAGGGAAGACATCCTCCTCCCTCATGTGGTACCCTTCCTGCAGGCTCATCCTGACATGACATGACATGTGGGTGATTTCCTGCAAGACAGGAATGTCAGTGCTCTGCCATGGCCAGCGAAGAGCCCGGATCTCAATCCCATTGAGCACGTCTGGGACCTGTTGGATCGGAGGGTGAGGGCTAGGGCCATTCCCCCTAAAAAATCTCCGGGAACTTGCAGGTGCCTTGGTGGAAAAGTGGGGTAACATCTCACAGCAAGAACTGGCAAATCTGGTGCAGTCCACGAGGAGGAGATGCACTGCAGTACTTCATGCAACTGGTGGACACACCAGATACTGGCTGTTACTTTTGGTTATGACCCCCCCCCCCCCCCTTTGTTCAGGGACACATTATTCCATTTCTGTTAGTCACATGTCTGTGCAACTTGTTCAGTTTATGTCTCAGTTGTTGAATCTTGTTATGTTCATGCAAGTATTTACGCAGTTGAGAGTGAAAGGACATTTCTTTTTTTTCTTGAGTTAAGTAATTACAGTTGAAGTCGGAAGATTACATACACTTAGGTCGGAGTCATTAAAACTTGTTTTTCAACCACTCCACAAATTTCTTGTTAACAAACTATCATTTTGGCAAGTCGGTTAAGGCATCTACTTTGTGCATGACACAAGTAATTTTTCCAACAATTGTTTACAGACAGATTATTTCACTTATAATTCACTGTATCACAATTCCAGTGGGTCAGAAGTTTACATACACTCAGTTGACAGTGCCTTTAAACAGCTTGGAAAATTCCAGAAAATGATGTCATAGCTTTAGAAGCTTCTGATAGGCTAATTGACATCATTTGAGTCAATTGGAGGTGTACCTGTGGATGTATTTCAAGGCCTACCTTCAAGGCCTCTTTGCTTGACATCATGGGAAAATCAAAAGAAATCAGCCAAGATCTCAGAAAAAAAATTGTAGACCTCCACAAGTCTGGTTCATCCTTGGGAGCAATTTCCAAATGCCTGAAGGTACCACGTTCATCTGTACAAACAATAGTACGCAAGTATAAACACCATGGGACCACGCAGCCGTCATACCGCTCAGGAAGGAGACTCGTTCTGTCTCCTAGAGATGAACGTACTTTGGTGCGAAAGTGCAAATCAATCCCAGAACAACAGCAAAGGACCTTGTGAAGATGCTTGAGGATACGGGTACAAAAGTATCTATATCCACAGTAAAACGAGTCCTATATCGACATAACCTGAAAGGCCGCTCAGCAAGGATGAAGCCACTGCTCCAAAACCGCCATAAAAAAGACATACTACGGTTTCTAACTGCACATGGGGACAAAGATCATACTTTTTGGAGAAATGTCCTCTGGTCTGATGAAACAAAAATGGAACTGTTTGGCCATAATGATCATCGTTATGTTTGGAGGAAAAAGGGGGAGGCTTGCAAGCCGAAGAACACCATCCCAACCGTGAAGCACGGGGTGGCAGCATCATGTTGTGGGGGTGCTATGCTGCAGGAGGGACTGGTACACTTCACAAAATAGATGGCATCATGATTATGTGGATATATTGAAGCAACATATCAAGACATCAGTCAGGAAGTTAAAGCTTGGTCACAAATGGGTCTTCCAAATGGACAATGACCTCAAGCATACTTCCTAAGTTGTTGCAAAATGGCTTGAGGACAACAAAGTCAAGGTATTGGAGTGGCCATCACAAAGCCCTGACCTCAATCCTATAGAAAATTTGTGGGCAGAACTGAAAAAGCATGTGTGAACAAGGAGGCCTACAAACCTGACTCAGTTACACCAGCTCTGTCAGGAGGAATGGGACAAAATTCAACCAACTTATTGTGGGAAGCTTGTGGAAGGCTACCTGAAACATGTGACCCAAGTTAAACAATTTAAAAGGCAATGCAACCAAATACTAATTGTGTGTATGTAAATGTCTGACCCACTGGGAATGTCATGACAGAAATAGCTCAGCCTACATCAGCTGGTTGGCAGACAGGCTTCGCCCCAGCTCCGCCTCCAATTATACACCTCATGCAAGGCAAATCTCTTGCTTCACCGTAGCTAACCAGTCATCACCAGCCTTCTAGTTAGTTACCCTGGTTAACCTTTTACCTTAGTGGGTTAAATCAAGGTCACACAGAGAGTTTCTTGGTAAGTCTTAATCAAAAGTAAACACCTCACACACACGTGGTTATGGGCTTAAAAAGAAAGAAGACACCTGTACCATGTCAGGAATAGTGGAGTTGAAATGTATTACATTTTGAGTTTGCCTCCCAATATTACACTTTATATACATCACAGAAGACTGATATATAACAACACGTTTGACATAGAAACACCAGATTTTCGGCGTTTAAAAAGATATGTTTATTAATTAGGAAAAATATTAATAACATTCCACCCATAATGCCACTAGAGGGCGATGTGGTCATTTGACTGCAGGAAAAAGCTACGAAACACAAGCTGCTTACCAAAATAAAAACAATTGCAGCATTAAGTTTTTAATAGTAAATCAACAGTCTAGCTACAGTATGTATTTCTCTGCCTTGAGTATAGAAAGGTTTTTGAATTTGTAGTCTCGTTCAACCCTCGTACTTTCCTCAATTGCATTTCAGAGCCAGGTTTAAAGTACTCCCTCTTTTCCTCAGAAAAAAAATGACTTGATTCTTCCGTTGAAAAGATTTGACCCATAATACCTGCGCAAAGTTTGTTTCTTTCTATGGTGCATTGGCGGGCCACATTTAACAATCATAAAGCATAAGGCAGTTTTAAAACTAGGCAACTTGTGGACAGGACCATTAACCATTTGTTTAGGCTACACCTTGTTCAGTCATGGTACCTCCATTAGCTTGCTATAGCTAACAACCTGGGGCGCGTTCAGCAGGACACAACATTTTGTAACGTTCAGATAGAAATATGCTATGTAGAACAAACATGTCTCTCTGACATGTTGAATTAGGAACAACGTCGGCTCTATTCATGACATTTCTATCTGCAACGTTTTGAGAACGTTTTTGCTTGTTAGCTAAGGCTAGCTACTTTAAGTGCTTCCTGTCTTCCCTGGATTCTACTTGGTGTGTGAACTGATGCCTGCTCATATCTTGCAGCTGATTATTGCCACATCAACCAGGATAAAGGGGCAGGGCAATCTTTGACAGTTGTGGTTTTGGTAATCAGTGTCAGCTGTGGTCTCGTCATCAAAACTAAGACCGTCGCCGAAACAAAGACGAGTTATTGGATGGAAGGAAAGAGAGGAATGCTCCACTCTCTCATCTTACCTCGTTATTTACAGATTCTCTCATTTAGCTATTTTGTAGCTCTGGCAACTACTGTATGTGTGTTTTCTATCCCAGTTCATTCCTCTCCCTGTAGCCTTTACAGACGCTCCCTACCGCTTGGCTGCAACCCTTCTAATTCAGAATTTAGAACCCAGCGCACACACCCCTTGTGGAATTCCTGGTCTCCCTTGACTTTTTGTCCCTGACGGAGACATGGATCACCTCAGAGAACACTGTTACTCCAGCTGCTCTCTCTTCATCTGACTACGTTTCCTCTCATAGTCCGAGAGCATCTGGTCGTCGCGGTGGTGGAACAGGACTACTAATATATCCTATGTGGAGATTCTATTTTCTCCCTCTCACCTGTCCACCTCCTCACTCACCTGTCCACCTCTTCACTCACCTGTCCACCTCTTCTCTCACTCACCTGTCCACCTCTTCTCTCACTCACCTGTCCACCTCTTCTCTCACTCACCTGTCCACCTCTTCTCTCACTCACCTGTCCACCTCTTCTCTCACTCACCTGTCCACCTCTTCTCTCAACCACCTGTCCACCTCTTCACTCACTCACCTGTCCACCTCTTCACTCACCCTCCTGTCCACCTCTTCTCTCACTCACCTCTCCACCTCTTCTCTCACTCACCTGTCCACCTCTTCTCTCACTCACCTGTTCACCTCCTCACCCACCTGTCCACCTCCTCACCCACCTGTCCACCTCCTCACCTGTACATCTCCTCATTTCAATTCCATGCTGTCACTATCGCTTGTCCACTCAAGCTTAACATTGTTGTCATAATCGCCCACCAGGTGCCCTTAGAGTTCATCACTGAACTTGACACTTTGATAAACTCCTTTCCTGATGATGGCTCACCGCTTTTCGTTCTGGGCGACTTCAACCTCCCGACATCTGCCTTAGATAAATGTATCTTTCTTTGCCTTTTTGACCTCATCCTTTCCCAATCCCCTCCCACTCACAAGGCAGGCAATACTCTTGACCTCATCTTTACTAGAGGCTGTTCTCCTACTAATCTCACTGCAACCCCCCTCCAGGTCTCTGTTCTCCTACTAATCTCACTGTAACCCCCTCCAGGTCTCTGTTCTCCTACTAATCTCACTGTAACCCCCCTCCAGGTCTCTGTTCTCCTACTAATCTCACTGTAACCCCCTCCAGGTCTCTGTTCTCCTACTAATCTCACTGTAACCCTCCTCCAGGTCTCTGTTCTCCTACTAATCTCACTGTAACCCCCCCTCCAGGTCTCTGTTCTCCTACTAATCTCACTGTAACCCCCCTCCAGGTCTCCCTCTCCTCCAACCCTAATCACTCAGTCCCTACCCCCTCCAGGTCTCTCTCTCCTCCAACCCTAACCACTCAGCCCCTACCCAGATGGTCATGCACTGTCACAATCTTCACTCTCTCTCTCCCACTACCATCTCCTCTTCTATCCTCTCTCCCTTCTACTAAATCCTTCTCCCTCCTGTCTCCTGATCCTGTCTCTTCGACCCTACTCTCCTCCCTTTCCGCATTCTATGACTCGCACTGTCCACTTTCCTCTCGGCCGGCTCGTCTTTCCCCTCCTGCTCCATGGCAGAGTGACTCATTGTAAAATTACAGAACAAAAATGGAGGAAAACTAAACTTCCAGAGAACCCATCATCCTTTCACTCCCTCCTCTCTACCTTATCTTCCTCTGTATCTGCTTTTAAATCCACTTTCTACCACTCTACATTTCAAGATTCTGCCTCTAACCCTGGGAAACTATTTCCCACCTTCTCCTCCCTCTTTAATCCTCCACCCCCTTCCTCCTCCCTCTCCGCGGATGACTTTGTCAACCACTTTGAAAAGAAGGTTGACGACATCTGCTCCTCATTCACTCAGCCTATTGAGTCCAGTGGTCCCACTCACACAGAACTACCCTAGGCCTTGACATCTTTCTCCCCTCTCTCTCCAGATGAAATCCTGGGACCATTGAGGTACGGCCGCTCATCAACCTTCCCACACAACTCCATCCCCTTCTCCAGACCATTTCTGGAGACCTTCTCCTATTCCTCACTTTACCACATTAACTCCGCCCTGACCACTTACTTCAAAATGGCCCGAGTGGCTCCCCTCCTCAAGAAACCAACACTCGACTCTCAAGGTCAAAAACGACAGACATTCTTTATTTTCTTTACAAAACACTTGAGCGTGTGCCGTTTCTGACAAACGTTCTCGTTATCTCTCTCAGAACCGTCTTCTTGACCCTAACCAGTCAGGCTTCAAGACGGGTCACTCAACTTTGACTGCTCCTCTCTGTCATGGAGGCTCTCTGCACTGTCAAAGCTGACTCTCTCTCTCCTCTGTTCTCATCCTCCTAGATCTATCCTCTGCCTTCGACACTGGGAACTATCAGATCCTCCTCTCCACTCTCTCAGGGCTGGGCGTCTCAGGCTCTATCAGATCCTCCTCTCCACCCTCTCAGGGCTGGGTGTCTTAGGCTCTATCAGATCCCCCTCTCAGGGCTGGGCGTCTCAGGCTCTATCAGATCCCCCTCTCCACTCTCTCAGGGCTGGGCGTCTCAGGCTCTGGACGTCTCAGGCTCTGGACACACTTGGATTGCATCCTACCTGGCAGGCCGCTCCTACCAGCTGACATGGAGAGGATCAGTGTCTGCATCACGTATTCTCACTACTGGTGCCCCCCAGGGCTCGGTTCTAGGCCCTCTCCTCTTCTCCCTATACACCAAGTCACTTGGCTCCGTCATATCCTCACATGGTCTCTCCTATCACTGCTATGAGGATGACACTTAACTACTTTTCTCTTTTCCCTCCTTCTGACACCCAGGTGGCGACACGCATCTCTGAGTGCCTGGCCGCTATCTCAGTTTGGGTGTCAGCCCACCACCTCAAGCTCAACCTCGACAAGACGGAGCTGCTCTTCCTCCTGGAGAAGGCTCTTCCTCCTGCCCGCTCCAAGACCTCTCCGTCACGGTTGACAACTCCACGCTGTCCCAGAGTGCAAAGAACCTTGTAGTGCCCCTGGACAACATGCCATCAAACCCCTGCTACTTATCCAGAATGCTGCCGCCCACCTGGTGTTCAACCTTCCCTAATTTTCCCATGTCACCCCGAGTCTCCACACACTCAACTGGCTTCCAGTTGGAGCTCGCATCCACTACAAGACCATGGTGCTTACCTACGGAACAGCAAGAGGAACTGCCCCTCCCTACCCTTCAGGCTCTGTTCAAACCCTACACCCTACACCCCAACCACAGCACTCCGTTCTGCCACCTCTGTTCTCTTGGCCCTCCCATCCCTACAGAGGGCAGCTCCCGCTCAGTCCAGTCCAAGCTCTTTTCTGTCCTGGCATCCCAATGGTGGAAACAACTTCCTCCTGAAGCTAGGACAGCAGAGTCTCCGCCCATCTTCTGAAAACATCTGAAACCCTACCACCCCCTCGCAGGTTGTTTCACCGAGCTATCTTAAGTTGAATACACCTTCATTACATTTTACTAAAATGTCAAATGTAACTGAACATGGCCCTGGTAACAATACCAGTAGTCTACTGAACGTATCGATGGTAATATTACCAGTAGCCTATATGCAAACATTTGGTGGCACAGAAAAAAATCTAACAATTGAATTACTAAATCCCTCTTGCCACTACATTATATCTGACTAGGTAAATAACTTTATTTTGAGTTAATGTGGACCCAGTGACTCAGACTTGAGCATTTGGATCAGGACTCGAGCATGGGGACTCAGACTTCAGGCATAGGGACTCGCCCATTGGTGACTTGGACTCGAGCACAGGGGGACTTGAGACTGGATTGGGACTCGAGGTTTAGTGACTCGACTACATCACTGGGTGAAATAGTCATTACCTCCCGTGTTCAGTCATTACCTCCCGTGTTCAGTCAGAACCTCCCGTGTTCAGTCATTATCTCCCGTGTTCAGTCATTACCTCCCGTGTTCAGTCATTACCTCCCGTGTTCAGTCAGTACCTCCCGTGTTCAGTCATTACCTCCCGTGTTCAGTCAGTACCTCCCGTGTTCAGTCATTACCTCCCGTGTTCAGTCAGTACCTCCCGTGTTCAGTCAGTACCTCCCGTGTTCAGTCAGTACCTCCCGTGTTCAGTCAGTACCTCCCGTGTTCAGTCATTACCTCCCGTGTTCAGTCAGTACCTCCCGTGTTCAGTCATTACCTCCCGCACTATTTCTTGACATCAGTGTGGCTGAAGCGACTGTGGAACATTGATAACAATGCCAATGACGCGATGGAGAGATGGAGGTGCAACCCATATGACCTTGCCAATACTTTGTATCATCATCTGGTGATTGTGCCCCTCTCTCGCTCTCTCATACGCCTGTTTTCTATGTAATGAGTGATATCTATGTAGGCTGAATTAGGAATTTACATGGCCAGAGAATTGTTGTATATTCTTATATATGTTTGTCATATTTCTGCTGTTGGGAAGAGAATAGGATGAAGCAGAACAAAATAATATTAGGACAAGTTATGTATATTTGTGCACATGGAAGACAGTGATTGTTTACTATAGGTTAACGAGGCAATATAAATGTGTTGTGACTAAAATGGCCCACTGTTTTCATCATTTTGACAATAACTAGACTAAATCATTATTTAAAATGACAAAAAAATTTGACTAAGACTGAATGATTTTTTTGTGAAAATGACTAAGAATAGATTCTATCAAAAAAAATGCCAAAATGAACCCTGGTGAGACCAGATGTTGTGACATCCGTCCCATTCATTAAGATAAAGACCCCCCCCCCCCCCCCCCCCCCCCCCCCCCCCCCCCCCCAGGATGCCCCCCTCCCCCAGGTAGGATGGGTAATGAACCATATCACGTCAAACAGACCAAACAAAGGGAGGAAAAGACATTCCAGGAATATTTCTTGCTACAATGACAACTGAAGCTGGTGCAAGGTACACTATTCCGCCCCGGGCAACATGCAAACGCTGAAACATCCAGGTGTGGCTAACTATGTGACGTCATTAGTATTTACAATAAACTTCTGTAGTTATAGCCGCTTTTAAAAAAAAAAAAAGTATTTTAACATAACAGACTGCTCTAGTAACATGGTGAGGATCTATAGCTTAGGCTACTGTAGGATGTATTATATCTAGAGTAATGTAGGTTCACAATCTCATGGTACAGAGCAGGCAAAATCCACTGAAGACACGTGTATTTTGATCAGCCATGTTGATAATTCAGACATACAAAAAAAGGTTGACAATGAAATGAAGTATCTATCAGTACCCAGCCATGAGTAATGAAGGAGATCAAGCTTCCTGGTTTCTCAGTGCCACCTGAGCAGGACTGTATGGATCAAACGTTGCTATTACCAAATCAGAGACATTTTATGCGTTGGAGAAAATCCCACCAAAACACTCTTCTAAATGAAGAGGGGGTGGGGTATGTGTTTAATCAAACGTCTCCAATAATAAATGACAGTTTGACAGGATGATAAACAAATAATCCTAAACAACTTACCTTTATATTGCTAAACACAGATGTTGGTTTCTTCATATTTTTGACACAAATCTCCCTCTGCTGTGAAGAGTAAAAGGTATCCAGAGAAGAGAGAGACAGGAGAGTCCAGTCCAGGGCAGCAGCACTCAGCAGTAGTGAGTCTCTCTCTATGTTGAAGAGGTAATAGCTGTCCCACAGTGTTCTACTCTGGTGAGTGGCAATGAGCTTTTATGGCTCACAGTGATGTAATGGGGCCAACTCAACCCACAACTCCACGTGCACCATGTTTTGGACGTACTGATGAAAAGACCATATTTGGCACACATTACCTTTTTTTTTCTTTTACAGGCGTAGCAGCGTGGGGATTGTTTTTACTCAACAATAAGAAATGTCTTATGTAATTGTTTGGACAAATATTTAATAAAATGATCATACACAAACGGAGTCAATATGTTTTAATTGCAGCACTGCATATAAAATGATTTTCAATGAAAGTATAGTTCAGTTTAAACTTTTTTTTTTTAATTAAAATTGACAATCCAACAAAAGTTTCCAGCTTTTGTTTTTCTACATTTACAGTTCAGCATTGAAAAAAAGTTTGACAGTAGGTTATTTCACAGCCATTGATACTCATCTTGCCTGTTGTGGGTCTGACACATAGGCTAGGTGAAACATCCGAGTCTACCGCTGACAGACAAGTCTCACCGATCTGTTACATTTTTTACCTTCTGTCATCGATGTGAATGACGAATTAGGGAAGTCTGTCTGTTACTTAGCCGTGAATGTGAGGCACAGACGCACGCACACACGCAGGAACACACACACCCTCCCTCCCTCCCTCCTCTCACACCCTCCCTCCTTCCCTCACACCCTCCCTCCTTCCCTCACACCCTCCCTCCTTCCTTGACACACATCCAACAGGAGGTAATAGGTGTTCTGCTGATAAATCACACAAGTCTTACAAAAGGTGTCATTATTCCATCAAAGCCAGTTCAAGGCTTAGCAGCCGAACACACAGTGGGAACCATTAAGGATCAACCCAGGAAAGAAAAAGGGCAAGCATAAACAGACTACAATAAATCAACACCACAACACATTTATTTTGGTTGAAAAACATTCACATGACCTTGATTGACCTATTGTAAAAGTGATGTTGTTAATGGTATTACTGTGAACACCTGTAAATGGGCACTAAATCGGCATATAGGGGCAGTTAGGTGGTTACAGAGACCAGGTGGTGGTGGTGGTTAGGGGCGGACTGGGACCAGAAAAATCAGCACTGGCATTTCTAAACGCACCGGTCCATTTTCTTCCTCGAGGACGACATTATTACCCAGATAATGATCCCAGGGTAGATAGGCCCACTGGGCTAAAAATGGATCAGCCCCTGTTTTTTTTGGTGGTGGTGGGTTGGGTCATCCCATCTGGTACTAGATCTAGATCTGACCTGTAGCAGACGTATCACTAGTGATGCCCAGTTTACTGACCCGTACCAGACGTATCACTAGTGATGCCCAGTTTACTGACCCGTACCAGACGTATCACTAGTGATGCCCAGTTTACTGACCCGTACCAGACGTATCACTAGTGATGCCCAGTTTACTGACCCGTACCAGACGTATCACTAGTGATGCCCAGTTTACTGACCCGTACCAGCATGAGGATGAGGAACATACAGATTTATTAACGTCAGACTCAAAGGAGAGGTAGTTTCTGCCTCAGCATGGCTCTTAGGTTGTAGGCTGGGTATCTATTAAACACTTTGGGACAACTGCTGATGTAAAATACATTTGATTTACAAAGAAATCAAATAGAAAAGAGTAACCTTCTACTTGCCGCCAAGTGCCCTTACAGTTTACCACTTTACCCAAAAGGCACAGGAAATACTAGTCTGTTACAGTACATTCTAAAAACATTCCCATTAGAAGACTCATTGAGCAATACTGTGATTAGGACACCATTAGGTACACCCTGTTCACATGTATCATGTTGTCGTCTGAAACTATCCCTCAAGATGTGTTGTCCTTAACAGGACGATTAACATCTGCACTGGTTTGAGTCTGAAGGACCCCCCCCAACCCCCCACTCGGGTTGCAAACTACTAGTAACTTCCTCAACATTGCCTGGTTTTCCAAGAATCTCAGTTGAAAGACTCAGAGAATCAGGAAGGAATAAGCCGGACATCCAGTAATCCTCCAACTAGGATTTCTGGAAAACCTGGACATTTTTTGGAGTAGTTACTGGAATTTTGAAACCCTAATTCTAACCAATCAACAGCTGTTTGGGTATTGTAGCATCAACCATTCATAGACAACTGCAGAAGCAGGAGGAACAAACAACAAATGTATTTTTACTACAGCGGTGGGGATGTTCTAGGAAGGGGTTTCAAAACTGCAAATAAAAGTTTGACTATCAATTCAAAAGGCTTAGCTAGCATCTGGAAAACTAAAGAGGACATTGTTCTGTAAGTCTTACAACATTCGCACATTGAGCCCCTCTGAACAACCAAACTTTTTTTTCTTCTTTTTAAAAAAAAACTAAGTTACATCCCAAATGGCACCCTATTCCCTATGTAGTGCACTACATTTAACCAGGGCCCCATAGGGGACAGGATGCCATTTTGGGACCAACCCTCAAAACATCAGGTCAGTGTCTTGTTTAGCATCTCAGGCTTTGTCAACCTGGTTTCCTCCACAAATTAGATTTGAGATAAGTTTCCATTACGCCATGTTGAAACAGTGTAGCACATGTCTTGGTTAGTGACTTGATCCTCAGGCGGGTGAATCAAAACACGGGTCTTTGTTCCCCTGCTGTATAACAATGTCAACATTGATCCATATGGGGGAGGGGATGCATCCCAAATAGCACCCTGTTTCCTGTATAGTGCACTACTGTTGACCAGGGCCCAGAGGAAATGCGGTACCATTTCAGACCCACACAGAGTAGTACATCATAACTCCATAAAGGATCTATGGTTTAAACTAATGCTGGGCAGAACATGTTTATCTTGTAGTGATATTCTTGGTTAATGAAACTGTTCTATAGGTAACACATAGCCTGCAGGTATAATTAAGTAATACGGCCGCGGGGGGGGGGGGGGGGGGGTATATGGCCGATATACCACAGCTAAGGGCTATTCTTACACACGACACAACGCTGAGTATATTGGCCATATACCACAAACTCCTGAGGTGCCTTAATGCTATTATAAACTGGTTACCAATGTAATTAGAGCAGTAAAAATACATGGTTTTGTCATACCTGTGGTATACGGTCTGATATACCACGGCTGTCAGCCAATCAGCATTCAGGGCATCAAACCCTGCCAGTTTATAATGCTTAATAACTTGTTATAAGCATGTATGAGCCTTTATAAACCCCTAAATGTTATGTCTCTGTGCCCCCAGGAATACCTTCACAGTCCGAGGTGTGGTTATCAATTACTGTGACTATAGTTCAGATTGGTTCTTGGCTGTGCAACTGTGAAAGCACTGCTATGCTACTACTGTACAATAAAGCTTTGATGTTCAGGAAACTCCTAAGCACAGCGAGGATCCAGCCAATCAGGCTATGCCCATGTCTTCCTCCTGCACTTCAAACAAAAAGGCAAACACGTAGGACTTTGTCCCAAATGGCACCCTATGACTTACTGTTGAAGTCGGAAGTTTACATACACTTTAGCCAAATACGTTTCAACTCAGTTTTTCACAATTCCTGACATTTAATCCTAGTAAAAATTCCCTGTTTTAGGTCAGTTAGAAACACCACTTTATTTTAAGAATGTGAAAAATGTCAGAATAATAGTAGAGAGAATTATTTATTTCAGCTTTTATTTCTTTCATCACATTCCCAGTGGGTCAGAAGTTTACATACACTCACTTAGTATTTGGTAGCATTGCCTTTAAATTGTTTAACTTGGGTCAAACGTTTCAGGTAGCCTTTCACAAGCCTCCCACAATAAGTTGGGTGAATTTTGGCCCATTCCTCCTGACAGAGCTGGTGTAACTAAGTCAGGTTTGTAGGCCTCCTTGCTCGCATACGCTTTTTCAGTTCTGCTCTATAGGATTGAGATCAGGGCTTTGTGATGGCCACTCCAATACCTTGACTTTGTTGTCCTTAAGCCATTTTGCCACAACTTTGGAAGTTTGCTGGGGCTCATTGTCCATTTGGAAGACCCATTTGCGACCAAGCTTTAACTTCCTGACTGATGTCTTGAGATGTTGCTTCAATATATCCACAATTTTCCTGCCTCATGATGCCATCAATTTTGTGAAGTGCACCAGTCCCTCCTGCAGCAAAGCACCCCCACAACATGATGCTGCCACCCCCGTGCTTCACCGCTGGGATGGTGTTCTTCGGCTTGCAAGCCTCCCCCTTTTTCCTCCAAACATAACGATGGTTATTATGGCCAAACAGTTCTATTTTTGTTTCATCAGACCAGAGGACATTTCTCCAAAAAGTATGATCTTTGTCCTCATGTGCAGTTGTAAACTGTAGTATGTCTTTTTTATGCCGGTTTTGGAGCAGTTGCTTCTTCCTTGCTGAGCGTCCTTTCAGGTTATGTCTATAGGACTCGTTTTACTGTGATATAGATACTTTTGTACCGGTTTCCTCCAGCATCTTCACAAGGTCTTTTGCTGGTGTTCTGGGATTGATTTGCACTTTTCACATCAAAGTACGTTCATCTCTAGGAGACAGAACGCGTCTCCTTCCTGAGCAGTATGACAGCTGCGTGGTCCCATGGTGTTTATACTTGCGTACTATTGTTTGTTCAGATGAACGTGGTACCTTCAGGCATTTGGAAATTTCTCCCAAGGGTGAACCAGACTTGTATACCATTTTTCTTTCTGAGGTCTTGGCTGATTTCTTTGGATTTTCCCATGTCAAGCAAAGAGGCACTGAGTTTGAAGGTAGGCCTTGAAACACATCCACCTCCAATTGACTCAAATGATGTCAATTAGCCTATCAGAAGCTTCTAACGCCATGACATCATTTTCTGGAATTTTCCAAGCTGTTTAAAGGCACAGTCAACTTAGTGTATGTAAACTTCTGACCCACTGGAATTGTGATACAGTGAATTATAAGTGAAATAATCTGTCTGTAAACAATTGTTGGAAAAATGACTTGTGTCATGCACAAAGTAGATGTCCTAACCGACTTGCCAAAACTATAATTGTTAACAAGGAATTTGTGGAGTGGTTGGAAAAACGAGTTATGACTCCAACCTAAGAGTATGTAAACTTCTGACTTCAACTGTATATAGTGCAACTGTTGTTTAACCAGAGCGGGTCCAAAGTAATGTACAGTAAAGGGAATACGGGACCTTAGTCTTTTAAACAGAACGGGTGAAACCTACATATAAAAACAGACCACACGAACTCAGAAGAAATTAGTTTAATTTTGTGTGTGTGTGTGTGTGTGTGTGTATGAATTCAGTTTACAGATGGAAAAGCCTTTACAGTTTACAGATGGAAAAGCCTATACATTCAACCTGCAGTGATCCTATAGACCTCCTACAGATCTTAGAAGACCAGGCCATGTCGTAGCTCTGGTCCAGGTTATTACCTGGTGTTTCCTGATGCTGAAGGCTCAGCATGAGCAAGCAGCACGTAGCGCCTTGGACCAGAGCTACGACATGTCATCGTCAGATTGGCACGTAAATTCTGTTTTCACAGTGGATAGTGTTCTAGTATAAATTCATACTTTGTCATTGTCAAAACAATGTGTGGTTGGTAGCTGGGTTTTGTTCTGACACAGAACAGTCAAAATTAAAAAAAAAACAAGAATATTATTCATGACGACAACCCTGTTAGATAAATATCTGGGGGAATGACTGATCTTGAACTTGATCGTTGAGATTTTCAAAAGGGGAACAATGGGTAGCTTCCAAATGATTGGACAACTCATAAACCAATCGTTTCCCATCTGGGTATGTAGTGTACTCTAACAGGCCTGTAGCAGGGTACTTACTGTAACAGGCCTGTAGCAGGGTACTGTAACAGGCCTGCAGCAGTGTACTGTAACAGGCCTGCAGCAGTGTACTGTAACAGGCCTGTAGCAGGGTACTTACTGTAACAGGCCTGCAGCAGGGTACTTACTGTAACAGGCCTGCAGCAGTGTACTGTAACAGGCCTGCAGCAGTGTACTGTAACAGGCCTGCAGCAGTGTACTGTAACAGGCCTGTAGCAGTGTACTGTAACAGGCCTGTAGCAGTGTACTGTAACTGGCCTGCAGCAGTGTACTGTAACAGGCCTGCAGCAGTGTACTGTAACAGGCCTGCAGCAGTGTACTGTAACAGGCCTGCAGCAGTGTACTGTAACAGGCCTGTAGCAGGGTACTGTAACAGGCCTGTAGTAGTGTACTGTAACAGGCCTGTAGTAGTGTAACAGGCCTGTAGTAGTGTAACAGGCCTGTAGTAGTGTAACAGGCCTGTAGTAGTGTAACAGGCCTGTAGTAGTGTAACAGGCCTGTAGTAGTGTAACAGGCCTGTAGTAGTGTACTGTAACAGGCCTGTAGTACTGTAACAGGCCTGTAGTACTGTAACAGGCCTGTAGTAGTGTACTGTAACAGGCCTGTAGTACTGTAACAGGCCTGTAGTACTGTAACAGGCCTGTAGTAGTGTAACAGGCCTGTAGTAGTGTAACAGGCCTGTAGTAGTGTAACAGGCCTGTAGTAGTGTAACAGGCCTGTAGTAGTGTAACAGGCCTGTAGTAGTGTACTGTAACAGGCCTGTAGTACTGTAACAGGCCTGTAGTAGTGTACTGTAACAGGCCTGTAGTACTGTAACAGGCCTGTAGTACTGTAACAGGCCTGTAGTACTGTAACAGGCCTGTAGTAGTGTACTGTAACAGGCCTGTAGTAGTGTTCATCCAGTCTGGAACACACTACTGGGTAAATGGATGCTGAGGAGATCATGGGATGTGGTGACAACAACAATGTCCTCAGCTATGCTAACGCTCCACTGGCACGTCTCCTAAGGAAAAAGACTTGTGGCACAATGTTCAACAGGTCCTTCAGTAGAGATCTGTGGAGACCAGAGACATTCCACATGTCATTGTCCAATTTAACGCCCAGCAGAGCAGAGCTGCTTAGGCCTTCCACCCCCCCCCCCCCCAAGAGGCCTCTCGTACAAACCTTGAGTTTACCGTACCATGACAGAGTGAACCAGCATGTCTTTAAGTACACAGAAGAAGCCCTATCTGCGGCCCAAATTCCTTATGTAGTGTACTAGGTGAAGATGTGAATTCCCTACTACTATACATGAAGCCACTGGTCTACTGTGGACTCATCCTCACACTGGTCTTCTGTGGACTCATTCTCACACTGGTCTACTGTGGACTCATCCTCACACTGGTCTACTGTGGACTCATCCTCACACTGGTCTACTGTGGACTCATCCTCACACTGGTCTACTGTGGACTCATCCTCACACTGGTCTACTGTGGACTCATCCTCACACTGGTCTACTGTGGACTCATCCTCACACTGGTCTACTGTGGACTCATCCTCACACTGGTCTACTGTGGACTCATCCTCACACTGGTCTTCTGTGGACTCATCCTCACACTGGTCTTCTGTGGACTCATCCTCACACTGGTCTTCTGTGGACTCATCCTCACACTGGTCTACTGTGGACTCATCCTCACACTGGTCTACTGTGGACTCATCCTCACACTGGTCTACTGTGGACTCATCCTCACACTGGTCTACTGTGGACTCATCCTCACACTGGTCTTCTGTGGACTCATCCTCACACTGGTCTACTGTGGACTCATCCTCACACTGGTCTACTGTGGACTCATCCTCACACTGGTCTACTGTGGACTCATCCTCACACTGGTCTACTGTGGACTCATCCTCACACTGGTCTACGTGGACTCATCCTCACACTGGTCTACTGTGGACTCATCCTCACACTGGTCTACTGTGGACTCATCCTCACACTGGTCTACTGTGGACTCATCCTCACACTGGTCTACTGTGGACTCATCCTCACACTGGTCTACTGTGGACTCATCCTCACACTGGTCTACTGTGGACTCATCCTCACACTGGTCTACTGTGGACTCATCCTCACACTGGTCTACTGTGGACTCATCCTCACACTGGTCTACTGTGGACTCATCCTCACACTGGTCTACTGTGGACTCATCCTCACACTGGTCTACTGTGGACTCATCCTCACACTGGTCTACTGTGGACTCATCCTCACACTGGTCTACTGTGGACTCATCTTCACACTGGTCTACTGTGGACTCATCCTCACACTGGTCTACTGTGGACTGATCCTCACACTGGTCTTCTGTGGACTCATCCTCACACTGGTCTACTGTGGACTCATCCTCACACTGGTCTACTGTGGACTCATCCTCACACTGGTCTACTGTGGACTCATCCTCACACTGGTCTACTGTGGACTCATCCTCACACTGGTCTACTGTGGACTCATCCTCACACTGAAAACCACAAATCTACAACAATAAACGTACATCTCTTCTTCTCTTAGATAAAAAAATAAAATAAAAATAAAAAAAGGGGGAAAAAAATGTCTTTACAAACAAGTCCTGAAAAGTGTAGTTGTTAGGAAAATGGTGGCAACAGCTTGTTGGCACATATAAGCTTCTTAGGTTCTTCCAATAGAGGTCCTTGTGGGGTCACGTTTCATAGTGAGGGTATAGGTCTGTTCTGGAAGCTTGTGAGGTATGCTGGGAAATATGATGACCTCTGAAAGAGAATCCATTGAAGCTCGCACAAATTATAGAAACCTCACTCCAAAAAAAAAAAAATCTCATAATAATGAAAGTCTTCTTTCTTTTCTATAAGGCATAAGGTTTGTAAATGTATTCCTCATTGTGATTAGTGCTGTCCAGTAAGTCCTGGGCCTGCTGGTCCTTTCAGACTGGTCCGTACACAAGCCTAGGAGTGGATTTTACACGTATGCCCCCAACGCTGCATGAAACTCAGTCAGACACTGGACCAGCTGCTGGAACTTAGGCCTCTCCTCTGGATCCAGGGCCCAGCAACAGGCCATCACTGCAAACCTACAGACAGACAGAGAATTAGCTGGGTCAGCAAGCCATTTAGGCTAGCTCATTGCACAGTGTACGTTGACTCAAACCCCATAAGGACGGCCAAATACGGTCTAAATAGCACTGCATGTACAGAAAAATGTCACATTCCCAATCTCAAGGCTATTCAGTACTTGGGTCATCAGAGAAACCAATAGCACACTATCAGTCCTGCATGCCTCAATGTCTCCTTAAGTCTTCCCTCTCCTACGCCTTCTATTTGGTGGAAAATTCCAATTCAACAGTCTTTCTGAAGGAAACGTGTGCAGCAGCTCCCCCAATAACAATCTGATTAGCTTTTCCTCCACTTCCTGTTGGCGGCCGCTCATCCAACTGTAAATCATGGAGTGTTGAAGTGATGACAGTAACACTGAAATTCCCAAATGACACCCTATTCTCGATATAGTGCACTACTTTTGAACAGAGTCCATCTAGTCTTATGGTGGACATAAGTTCTTTCACAATTTCTCTTTCCTCCAATTCCTTACATTCTCATCTACTTCTAAAAATACATTGGGGGGGGGGGGGGAGGTCAGAGGCAAGGGACCTTGGTCAAAAGTGCACTATATAGGAAGAAGGGTGCCATTTGGGATTCTGACACAGAAGCCTGTATTGTCCCTTTGTGAATCCTGGCCAGCTCATCCACAGCAGTAGAAAGTCCCTGACAGCCGCAGGATGTGGATAAGACTCAGTCTGTAATGAATGACGGTGACAGACAGACGCCTTGTCACCACCTAGCTGCCGCCGCTGCCTAGCATTTTAATATTTGTAGCTACTTTAAGTAAATTCCTGCAGTCAACTTTGATTAAAACATTTTATTTTTTATTTAAACTAGCCAAGTCAGTTAAGAACAAATTCGTATTTACAATGACGGGCCTACTCAGGCCAAACCCTAACCCGGATGACGCTGGGCCAATTGTGTGAAGCCTTGTGGGACTGCCGGTTGTGATACAGCCTGGAATCGAACCAGGGTCTGTAGTGAGATGCAGTGCCTTAGAACCCTGCGCCACTCCGTTAGGAGATCAAGCAGATTCTTCATCGTTACCATAGTTCCCCAGAACAGTTGAGCCAGTCACCTGTTTGTTTGGAAACAGCACAATGGGAGAAAAACGGGAGCAGGCGAGTCCAGCTGTTGTATTGACAGGGGACACGCTTTATATTGAAAGCCAAAAGTGTTTTCTTTGCTTCAGCAGCGATCAGGGATGCGCAACTATAGTTTTCCTTCACAGGAAATACATTCGTGCAACACATTCATTCAAACAGGAAATGGCTTAATTTTCATCAGATGACAACAGAAGCGCAACGCTGCAGAACGACGCACGGCCATCATATTTCTAATGTTTATCATAGAAACAACGTAGCCAGCTACATTTCCTAATGTTTTGCCGAGTGGAGAAGCGCAAATTAGGGATGCCCGATATATCGGTGAGCATATCTTGGAATCGGACAATATTAGCTATAAATGGCAACATTGGCCCAATGTCTAGTTAAAACGGCAATGCGCAAAATCGTTGTCAAAGCTGACGTGCACACACACACACA